>NC_064550.1:6332500-6505000 GCF_023856365.1 Brienomyrus brachyistius | reverse complement strand
GTGCAAAATTGTTTTAGTTGATTCACAGCGATATTCTTTTTTTGAGAGGCAAACTATAAAGAAAGCAAAGAGACTAACAAGTCTGGTAAAACTCTGATATTGCATGCTAGGATAATAGAGAAATAATGCAACGCACCATAAAGGGAGACTGATGGAGAGATCATCCGCTTCAAGTCAGAGAGGAAAAAGAGAGCACGTCCTCGGGTGGGTTTGAACCACCAACCTCTCGGTTAACAGCCGAGCGCGCTAACCGATCGCGCCACGGAGACAGCGAGTACATGAGCACAGCTGTGCTTTATGGGGTTCGGAGTCAGAAGGCACTTCGCAGAGAAGAACCGGTTCAGAAAGTTGCCGGTCCAGAAGCCCCGACATCTGTGTGTTGGCCCGGCTAGCTCAGTCGGTAGAGCATGAGACTCTTAATCTCAGGGTCGTGGGTTCGAGCCCCACGCTGGGCGCTGTCTTCTTGGCGCTTAGAAGCCCATCACCCTCCGAGACGTGAACATGAAGAGTCACGCCGTCAATAAAACTTGATCGTGACTCACTCTGCCTTCTTGTGAGAGGCCAGATAGGACCCGTGGCCTGCGTGGTGAATGCGCTGTGTTCTCCCATGCAAGTGGATGTCCGTGCTGTCGTGCAGCTCACTTGAAAATGCCCTGCTGCTCATTATATTGGCCAGGAGTGAAAAACAGAAGGGTGAGAAGGTAGCTGAGGGCGCGACTGCACTGGGAATGCTGTGAGGGCCTCGTTCAGGTCCCGGAAGTCAGAAGCTGGCCATAAGGGTCACAATGGGAAGTGCAGGGAGAGACAAAAAAAAAAAAAAAAAAAAAAAAAGAAGCCCAGAAAGACCCCCGGACTTCCCTGACCGGGAATCGAACCCGGGCCGTGGCGGTGAGAGCGCCAAATCCTGACCACTAGACCACCAGGGATCCCCCATGACAGTGCTTTGCGCCCTGTCATACAGAAATACTCACAGGTGCCCCTTCAGGTCAGACCTGGCAAAGCCTTCCGTCTTCAGGGCACATTTCGCCTATGTGCCGTACAGCACTGCCCTGTGTCTTAAAGGAGAAGTCGCTTTTTTTTTCATGACTGGGTTACAGCTTAATGCTGCATAAAGAGTAGCCACAGAGTGTGTCAAAGTGGCTTGTGTTTCCACCTCATCTCCTTTGCTCTGCCTGCGGGGGTATAGCTCAGTGGTAGAGCATTTGACTGCAGATCAAGAGGTCCTAGGTTCAAATCCTGGTGCCCCCTGCGCTGGTTCTCCTGAGTGCCGTTCAGGCTGTCCTTCTTGCTGCCAGTATGGCGTTCCTTGCTGGTCCCCTTTGCTTGATGTGAGTGCTGGCAACGTGAAAGAGTGCCAGAGTCTTCCCCCCCAGCACGGTGCACCAAAAGGTGCTACTGGGGACCCATCCGGCGCTATGAAATCTCCCCTCGACGTGCTACACCCCAGCTACGACACGCCCGGAAAGCATTCCGTCTGCGATGCTGTAGAAGTGCATGGCGCTGCGTTTTTTGTGCCATGTATACCACACGCAAATTTGTTGTTGTTTTAGCAGTTTTGGCGCAAGAGTGTTTTTTCCCAGAGACAAAGAAAGAAGAAAGACAAAGTATTTTAGTGCAAAATTGTTTTAGTTGATTCACAGCGATATTCTTTTTTTGAGAGGCAAACTATAAAGAAAGCAAAGAGACTAACAAGTCTGGTAAAACTCTGATATTGCATGCTAGGATAATAGAGAAATAATGCAACGCACCATAAAGGGAGACTGATGGAGAGATCATCCGCTTCAAGTCAGAGAGGAAAAAGAGAGCACGTCCTCAGGTGGGTTTGAACCACCAACCTCTCGGTTAACAGCCGAGCGCGCTAACCGATCGCGCCACGGAGACAGCGAGTACATGAGCACAGCTGTGCTTTATGGGGTTCGGAGTCAGAAGGCACTTCGCAGAGAAGAACCGGTTCAGAAAGTTGCCGGTCCAGAAGCCCCGACATCTGTGTGTTGGCCCGGCTAGCTCAGTCGGTAGAGCATGAGACTCTTAATCTCAGGGTCGTGGGTTCGAGCCCCACGCTGGGCGCTGTCTTCTTGGCGCTTAGAAGCCCATCACCCTCCGAGACGTGAACATGAAGAGTCACGCCGTCAATAAAACTTGATCGTGACTCACTCTGCCTTCTTGTGAGAGGCCAGATAGGACCCGTGGCCTGCGTGGTGAATGCGCTGTGTTCTCCCATGCAAGTGGATGTCCGTGCTGTCGTGCAGCTCACTTGAAAATGCCCTGCTGCTCATTATATTGGCCAGGAGTGAAAAACAGAAGGGTGAGAAGGTAGCTGAGGGCGCGACTGCACTGGGAATGCTGTGAGGGCCTCGTTCAGGTCCCGGAAGTCAGAAGCTGGCCGTAAGGGTCACAATGGGAAGTGCAGGGAGAGACAAAAAAAAAAAAAAAAAAAAAAAAAAAAGAAGCCCAGAAAGACCCCCGGACTTCCCTGACCGGGAATCGAACCCGGGCCGTGGCGGTGAGAGCGCCAAATCCTGACCACTAGACCACCAGGGATCCCCCATGACAGTGCTTTGCGCCCTGTCATACAGAAATACTCACAGGTGCCCCTTCAGGTCAGACCTGGCAAAGCCTTCCGTCTTCAGGGCACATTTCGCCTATGTGCCGTACAGCACTGCCCTGTGTCTTAAAGGAGAAGTCGCTTTTTTTTTCATGACTGGGTTACAGCTTAATGCTGCATAAAGAGTAGCCACAGAGTGTGTCAAAGTGGCTTGTGTTTCCACCTCATCTCCTTTGCTCTGCCTGCGGGGGTATAGCTCAGTGGTAGAGCATTTGACTGCAGATCAAGAGGTCCTAGGTTCAAATCCTGGTGCCCCCTGCGCTGGTTCTCCTGAGTGCCGTTCAGGCTGTGCTTCTTGCTGCCAGTATGGCGTTCCTTGCTGGTCCCCTTTGCTTGATGTGAGTGCTGGCAACGTGAAAGAGTGCCAGAGTCTTCCCCCCCAGCACGGTGCACCAAAAGGTGCTACTGGGGACCCATCCGGCGCTATGAAATCTCCCCTCGACGTGCTACACCCCAGCTACGACACGCCCGGAAAGCATTCCGTCTGCGATGCTGTAGAAGTGCATGGCGCTGCGTTTTTTGTGCCATGTATACCACACGCAAATTTGTTGTTGTTTTAGCAGTTTTGGCGCAAGAGTGTTTTTTCCCAGAGACAAAGAAAGAAGAAAGACAAAGTATTTTAGTGCAAAATTGTTTTAGTTGATTCACAGCGATATTCTTTTTTTGAGAGGCAAACTATAAAGAAAGCAAAGAGACTAACAAGTCTGGTAAAACTCTGATATTGCATGCTAGGATAATAGAGAAATAATGCAACGCACCATAAAGGGAGACTGATGGAGAGATCATCCGCTTCAAGTCAGAGAGGAAAAAGAGAGCACGTCCTCGGGTGGGTTTGAACCACCAACCTCTCGGTTAACAGCCGAGCGCGCTAACCGATCGCGCCACGGAGACAGCGAGTACATGAGCACAGCTGTGCTTTATGGGGTTCGGAGTCAGAAGGCACTTCGCAGAGAAGAACCGGTTCAGAAAGTTGCCGGTCCAGAAGCCCCGACATCTGTGTGTTGGCCCGGCTAGCTCAGTCGGTAGAGCATGAGACTCTTAATCTCAGGGTCGTGGGTTCGAGCCCCACGCTGGGCGCTGTCTTCTTGGCGCTTAGAAGCCCATCACCCTCCGAGACGTGAACATGAAGAGTCACGCCGTCAATAAAACTTGATCGTGACTCACTCTGCCTTCTTGTGAGAGGCCAGATAGGACCCGTGGCCTGCGTGGTGAATGCGCTGTGTTCTCCCATGCAAGTGGATGTCCGTGCTGTCGTGCAGCTCACTTGAAAATGCCCTGCTGCTCATTATATTGGCCAGGAGTGAAAAACAGAAGGGTGAGAAGGTAGCTGAGGGCGCGACTGCACTGGGAATGCTGTGAGGGCCTCGTTCAGGTCCCGGAAGTCAGAAGCTGGCCATAAGGGTCACAATGGGAAGTGCAGGGAGAGACAAAAAAAAAAAAAAAAAAAAAAAAGAAGCCCAGAAAGACCCCCGGACTTCCCTGACCGGGAATCGAACCCGGGCCGTGGCGGTGAGAGCGCCAAATCCTGACCACTAGACCACCAGGGATCCCCCATGACAGTGCTTTGCGCCCTGTCATACAGAAATACTCACAGGTGCCCCTTCAGGTCAGACCTGGCAAAGCCTTCCGTCTTCAGGGCACATTTCGCCTATGTGCCGTACAGCACTGCCCTGTGTCTTAAAGGAGAAGTCGCTTTTTTTTTCATGACTGGGTTACAGCTTAATGCTGCATAAAGAGTAGCCACAGAGTGTGTCAAAGTGGCTTGTGTTTCCACCTCATCTCCTTTGCTCTGCCTGCGGGGGTATAGCTCAGTGGTAGAGCATTTGACTGCAGATCAAGAGGTCCTAGGTTCAAATCCTGGTGCCCCCTGCGCTGGTTCTCCTGAGTGCCGTTCAGGCTGTCCTTCTTGCTGCCAGTATGGCGTTCCTTGCTGGTCCCCTTTGCTTGATGTGAGTGCTGGCAACGTGAAAGAGTGCCAGAGTCTTCCCCCCCAGCACGGTGCACCAAAAGGTGCTACTGGGGACCCATCCGGCGCTATGAAATCTCCCCTCGACGTGCTACACCCCAGCTACGACACGCCCGGAAAGCATTCCGTCTGCGATGCTGTAGAAGTGCATGGCGCTGCGTTTTTTATGCCATGTATACCACACGCAAATTTGTTGTTGTTTTAGCAGTTTTGGCGCAAGAGTGTTTTTTCCCAGAGACAAAGAAAGAAGAAAGACAAAGTATTTTAGTGCAAAATTGTTTTAGTTGATTCACAGCGATATTCTTTTTTTGAGAGGCAAACTATAAAGAAAGCAAAGAGACTAACAAGTCTGGTAAAACTCTGATATTGCATGCTAGGATAATAGAGAAATAATGCAACGCACCATAAAGGGAGACTGATGGAGAGATCATCCGCTTCAAGTCAGAGAGGAAAAAGAGAGCACGTCCTCGGGTGGGTTTGAACCACCAACCTCTCGGTTAACAGCCGAGCGCGCTAACCGATCGCGCTACGGAGACTGCGAGTACATGAGCACAGCTGTGCTTTATGGGGTTCGGAGTCAGAAGGCACTTCGCAGAGAAGAACCGGTTCAGAAAGTTGCCGGTCCAGAAGCCCCGACATCTGTGTGTTGGCCTGGCTAGCTCAGTCGGTAGAGCATGAGACTCTTAATCTCAGGGTTGTGGGTTCGAGCCCCATGCTGGGCGCTGTCTTCTTGGCGCTTAGAAGCCCATCACCCTCCGAGACGTGAACATGAAGAGTCACGCCGTCAATAAAACTTGATCGTGACTCACTCTGCCTTCTTGTGAGAGGCCAGATAGGACCCGTGGCCTGCGTGGTGAATGCGCTGTGTTCTCCCATGCAAGTGGATGTCCGTGCTGTCGTGCAGCTCACTTGAAAATGCCCTGCTGCTCATTATATTGGCCAGGAGTGAAAAACAGAAGGGTGAGAAGGTAGCTGAGGGCGCGACTGCACTGGGAATGCTGTGAGGGCCTCGTTCAGGTCCCGGAAGTCAGAAGCTGGCCGTAAGGGTCACAATGGGAAGTGCAGGGAGAGACAAAAAAAAAAAAAAAAAAAAAAGAAGCCCAGAAAGACCCCCGGACTTCCCTGACCGGGAATCGAACCCGGGCCGTGGCGGTGAGAGCGCCAAATCCTGACCACTAGACCACCAGGGATCCCCCATTACAGTGCTTTGCGCCCTGTCATACAGAAATACTCACAGGTGCCCCTTCAGGTCAGACCTGGCAAAGCCTTCCGTCTTCAGGGCACATTTCGCCTATGTGCCGTACAGCACTGCCCTGTGTCTTAAAGGAGAAGTCGCTTTTTTTTTCATGACTGGGTTACAGCTTAATGCTGCATAAAGAGTAGCCACAGAGTGTGTCAAAGTGGCTTGTGTTTCCACCTCATCTCCTTTGCTCTGCCTGCGGGGGTATAGCTCAGTGGTAGAGCATTTGACTGCAGATCAAGAGGTCCTAGGTTCAAATCCTGGTGCCCCCTGCGCTGGTTCTCCTGAGTGCCGTTCAGGCTGTGCTTCTTGCTGCCAGTATGGCGTTCCTTGCTGGTCCCCTTTGCTTGATGTGAGTGCTGGCAACGTGAAAGAGTGCCAGAGTCTTCCCCCCCAGCACGGTGCACCAAAAGGTGCTACTGGGGACCCATCCGGCGCTATGAAATCTCCCCTCGACGTGCTACACCCCAGCTACGACACGCCCGGAAAGCATTCCGTCTGCGATGCTGTAGAAGTGCATGGCGCTGCGTTTTTTATGCCATGTATACCACACGCAAATTTGTTGTTGTTCTAGCAGTTTTGGCGCAAGAGTGTTTTTTCCCAGAGACAAAGAAAGAAGAAAGACAAAGTATTTTAGTGCAAAATTGTTTTAGTTGATTCACAGCGATATTCTTTTTTTGAGAGGCAAACTATAAAGAAAGCAAAGAGACTAACAAGTCTGGTAAAACTCTGATATTGCATGCTAGGATAATAGAGAAATAATGCAACGCACCATAAAGGGAGACTGATGGAGAGATCATCCGCTTCAAGTCAGAGAGGAAAAAGAGAGCACGTCCTCGGGTGGGTTTGAACCACCAACCTCTCGGTTAACAGCCGAGCGCGCTAACCGATCGCGCCACGGAGACAGCGAGTACATGAGCACAGCTGTGCTTTATGGGGTTCGGAGTCAGAAGGCACTTCGCAGAGAAGAACCGGTTCAGAAAGTTGCCGGTCCAGAAGCCCCGACATCTGTGTGTTGGCCCGGCTAGCTCAGTCGGTAGAGCATGAGACTCTTAATCTCAGGGTCGTGGGTTCGAGCCCCACGCTGGGCGCTGTCTTCTTGGCGCTTAGAAGCCCATCACCCTCCGAGACGTGAACATGAAGAGTCACGCCGTCAATAAAACTTGATCGTGACTCACTCTGCCTTCTTGTGAGAGGCCAGATAGGACCCGTGGCCTGCGTGGTGAATGCGCTGTGTTCTCCCATGCAAGTGGATGTCCGTGCTGTCGTGCAGCTCACTTGAAAATGCCCTGCTGCTCATTATATTGGCCAGGAGTGAAAAACAGAAGGGTGAGAAGGTAGCTGAGGGCGCGACTGCACTGGGAATGCTGTGAGGGCCTCGTTCAGGTCCCGGAAGTCAGAAGCTGGCCATAAGGGTCACAATGGGAAGTGCAGGGAGAGACAAAAAAAAAAAAAAAAAAAAAAAAAAGAAGCCCAGAAAGACCCCCGGACTTCCCTGACCGGGAATCGAACCCGTGCCGTGGCGGTGAGAGCGCCAAATCCTGACCACTAGACCACCAGGGATCCCCCATGACAGTGCTTTGCGCCCTGTCATACAGAAATACTCACAGGTGCCCCTTCAGGTCAGACCTGGCAAAGCCTTCCGTCTTCAGGGCACATTTCGCCTATGTGCCGTACAGCACTGCCCTGTGTCTTAAAGGAGAAGTCGCTTTTTTTTTCATGACTGGGTTACAGCTTAATGCTGCATAAAGAGTAGCCACAGAGTGTGTCAAAGTGGCTTGTGTTTCCACCTCATCTCCTTTGCTCTGCCTGCGGGGGTATAGCTCAGTGGTAGAGCATTTGACTGCAGATCAAGAGGTCCTAGGTTCAAATCCTGGTGCCCCCTGCGCTGGTTCTCCTGAGTGCCGTTCAGGCTGTCCTTCTTGCTGCCAGTATGGCGTTCCTTGCTGGTCCCCTTTGCTTGATGTGAGTGCTGGCAACGTGAAAGAGTGCCAGAGTCTTCCCCCCCAGCACGGTGCACCAAAAGGTGCTACTGGGGACCCATCCGGCGCTATGAAATCTCCCCTCGACGTGCTACACCCCAGCTACGACACGCCCGGAAAGCATTCCGTCTGCGATGCTGTAGAAGTGCATGGCGCTGCGTTTTTTATGCCATGTATACCACACGCAAATTTGTTGTTGTTTTAGCAGTTTTGGCGCAAGAGTGTTTTTTCCCAGAGACAAAGAAAGAAGAAAGACAAAGTATTTTAGTGCAAAATTGTTTTAGTTGATTCACAGCGATATTCTTTTTTTGAGAGGCAAACTATAAAGAAAGCAAAGAGACTAACAAGTCTGGTAAAACTCTGATATTGCATGCTAGGATAATAGAGAAATAATGCAACGCACCATAAAGGGAGACTGATGGAGAGATCATCCGCTTCAAGTCAGAGAGGAAAAAGAGAGCACGTCCTCGGGTGGGTTTGAACCACCAACCTCTCGGTTAACAGCCGAGCGCGCTAACCGATCGCGCTACGGAGACTGCGAGTACATGAGCACAGCTGTGCTTTATGGGGTTCGGAGTCAGAAGGCACTTCGCAGAGAAGAACCGGTTCAGAAAGTTGCCGGTCCAGAAGCCCCGACATCTGTGTGTTGGCCTGGCTAGCTCAGTCGGTAGAGCATGAGACTCTTAATCTCAGGGTTGTGGGTTCGAGCCCCATGCTGGGCGCTGTCTTCTTGGCGCTTAGAAGCCCATCACCCTCCGAGACGTGAACATGAAGAGTCACGCCGTCAATAAAACTTGATCGTGACTCACTCTGCCTTCTTGTGAGAGGCCAGATAGGACCCGTGGCCTGCGTGGTGAATGCGCTGTGTTCTCCCATGCAAGTGGATGTCCGTGCTGTCGTGCAGCTCACTTGAAAATGCCCTGCTGCTCATTATATTGGCCAGGAGTGAAAAACAGAAGGGTGAGAAGGTAGCTGAGGGCGCGACTGCACTGGGAATGCTGTGAGGGCCTCGTTCAGGTCCCGGAAGTCAGAAGCTGGCCGTAAGGGTCACAATGGGAAGTGCAGGGAGAGACAAAAAAAAAAAAAAAAAAAAAGAAGCCCAGAAAGACCCCCGGACTTCCCTGACCGGGAATTGAACCTGGGCCGTGGCGGTGAGAGCGCCAAATCCTGACCACTAGACCACCAGGGATCCCCCATGACAGTGCTTTGCGCCCTGTCATACAGAAATACTCACAGGTGCCCCTTCAGGTCAGACCTGGCAAAGCCTTCCGTCTTCAGGGCACATTTCGCCTATGTGCCGTACAGCACTGCCCTGTGTCTTAAAGGAGAAGTCGCTTTTTTTTTCATGACTGGGTTACAGCTTAATGCTGCATAAAGAGTAGCCACAGAGTGTGTCAAAGTGGCTTGTGTTTCCACCTCATCTCCTTTGCTCTGCCTGCGGGGGTATAGCTCAGTGGTAGAGCATTTGACTGCAGATCAAGAGGTCCTAGGTTCAAATCCTGGTGCCCCCTGCGCTGGTTCTCCTGAGTGCCGTTCAGGCTGTCCTTCTTGCTGCCAGTATGGCGTTCCTTGCTGGTCCCCTTTGCTTGATGTGAGTGCTGGCAACGTGAAAGAGTGCCAGAGTCTTCCCCCCCAGCACGGTGCACCAAAAGGTGCTACTGGGGACCCATCCGGCGCTATGAAATCTCCCCTCGACGTGCTACACCCCAGCTACGACACGCCCGGAAAGCATTCCGTCTGCGATGCTGTAGAAGTGCATGGCGCTGCGTTTTTTATGCCATGTATACCACACGCAAATTTGTTGTTGTTTTAGCAGTTTTGGCGCAAGAGTGTTTTTTCCCAGAGACAAAGAAAGAAGAAAGACAAAGTATTTTAGTGCAAAATTGTTTTAGTTGATTCACAGCGATATTCTTTTTTTGAGAGGCAAACTATAAAGAAAGCAAAGAGACTAACAAGTCTGGTAAAACTCTGATATTGCATGCTAGGATAATAGAGAAATAATGCAACGCACCATAAAGGGAGACTGATGGAGAGATCATCCGCTTCAAGTCAGAGAGGAAAAAGAGAGCACGTCCTCGGGTGGGTTTGAACCACCAACCTCTCGGTTAACAGCCTAGCGCGCTAACCGATCGCGCCACGGAGACAGCGAGTACATGAGCACAGCTGTGCTTTATGGGGTTCGGAGTCAGAAGGCACTTCGCAGAGAAGAACCGGTTCAGAAAGTTGCCGGTCCAGAAGCCCCGACATCTGTGTGTTGGCCCGGCTAGCTCAGTCGGTAGAGCATGAGACTCTTAATCTCAGGGTCGTGGGTTCGAGCCCCACGCTGGGCGCTGTCTTCTTGGCGCTTAGAAGCCCATCACCCTCCGAGACGTGAACATGAAGAGTCACGCCGTCAATAAAACTTGATCGTGACTCACTCTGCCTTCTTGTGAGAGGCCAGATAGGACCCGTGGCCTGCGTGGTGAATGCGCTGTGTTCTCCCATGCAAGTGGATGTCCGTGCTGTCGTGCAGCTCACTTGAAAATGCCCTGCTGCTCATTATATTGGCCAGGAGTGAAAAACAGAAGGGTGAGAAGGTAGCTGAGGGCGCGACTGCACTGGGAATGCTGTGAGGGCCTCGTTCAGGTCCCGGAAGTCAGAAGCTGGCCGTAAGGGTCACAATGGGAAGTGCAGGGAGAGACAAAAAAAAAAAAAAAAAAAAAGAAGCCCAGAAAGACCCCCGGACTTCCCTGACCGGGAATCGAACCCGGGCCGTGGCGGTGAGAGCGCCAAATCCTGACCACTAGACCACCAGGGATCCCCCATGACAGTGCTTTGCGCCCTGTCATACAGAAATACTCACAGGTGCCCCTTCAGGTCAGACCTGGCAAAGCCTTCCGTCTTCAGGGCACATTTCGCCTATGTGCCGTACAGCACTGCCCTGTGTCTTAAAGGAGAAGTCGCTTTTTTTTTCATGACTGGGTTACAGCTTAATGCTGCATAAAGAGTAGCCACAGAGTGTGTCAAAGTGGCTTGTGTTTCCACCTCATCTCCTTTGCTCTGCCTGCGGGGGTATAGCTCAGTGGTAGAGCATTTGACTGCAGATCAAGAGGTCCTAGGTTCAAATCCTGGTGCCCCCTGCGCTGGTTCTCCTGAGTGCCGTTCAGGCTGTGCTTCTTGCTGCCAGTATGGCGTTCCTTGCTGGTCCCCTTTGCTTGATGTGAGTGCTGGCAACGTGAAAGAGTGCCAGAGTCTTCCCCCCCAGCACGGTGCACCAAAAGGTGCTACTGGGGACCCATCCGGCGCTATGAAATCTCCCCTCGACGTGCTACACCCCAGCTACGACACGCCCGGAAAGCATTCCGTCTGCGATGCTGTAGAAGTGCATGGCGCTGCGTTTTTTATGCCATGTATACCACACGCAAATTTGTTGTTGTTTTAGCAGTTTTGGCGCAAGAGTGTTTTTTCCCAGAGACAAAGAAAGAAGAAAGACAAAGTATTTTAGTGCAAAATTGTTTTAGTTGATTCACAGCGATATTCTTTTTTTGAGAGGCAAACTATAAAGAAAGCAAAGAGACTAACAAGTCTGGTAAAACTCTGATATTGCATGCTAGGATAATAGAGAAATAATGCAACGCACCATAAAGGGAGACTGATGGAGAGATCATCCGCTTCAAGTCAGAGAGGAAAAAGAGAGCACGTCCTCGGGTGGGTTTGAACCACCAACCTCTCGGTTAACAGCCGAGCGCGCTAACCGATCGCGCCACGGAGACAGCGAGTACATGAGCACAGCTGTGCTTTATGGGGTTCGGAGTCAGAAGGCACTTCGCAGAGAAGAACCGGTTCAGAAAGTTGCCGGTCCAGAAGCCCCGACATCTGTGTGTTGGCCCGGCTAGCTCAGTCGGTAGAGCATGAGACTCTTAATCTCAGGGTCGTGGGTTCGAGCCCCACGCTGGGCGCTGTCTTCTTGGCGCTTAGAAGCCCATCACCCTCCGAGACGTGAACATGAAGAGTCACGCCGTCAATAAAACTTGATCGTGACTCACTCTGCCTTCTTGTGAGAGGCCAGATAGGACCCGTGGCCTGCGTGGTGAATGCGCTGTGTTCTCCCATGCAAGTGGATGTCCGTGCTGTCGTGCAGCTCACTTGAAAATGCCCTGCTGCTCATTATATTGGCCAGGAGTGAAAAACAGAAGGGTGAGAAGGTAGCTGAGGGCGCGACTGCACTGGGAATGCTGTGAGGGCCTCGTTCAGGTCCCGGAAGTCAGAAGCTGGCCGTAAGGGTCACAATGGGAAGTGCAGGGAGAGACAAAAAAAAAAAAAAAAAAAGAAGCCCAGAAAGACCCCCGGACTTCCCTGACCGGGAATTGAACCCGGGCCGTGGCGGTGAGAGCGCCAAATCCTGACCACTAGACCACCAGGGATCCCCCATGACAGTGCTTTGCGCCCTGTCATACAGAAATACTCACAGGTGCCCCTTCAGGTCAGACCTGGCAAAGCCTTCCGTCTTCAGGGCACATTTCGCCTATGTGCCGTACAGCACTGCCCTGTGTCTTAAAGGAGAAGTCGCTTTTTATTTCATGACTGGGTTACAGCTTAATGCTGCATAAAGAGTAGCCACAGAGTGTGTCAAAGTGGCTTGTGTTTCCACCTCATCTCCTTTGCTCTGCCTGCGGGGGTATAGCTCAGTGGTAGAGCATTTGACTGCAGATCAAGAGGTCCTAGGTTCAAATCCTGGTGCCCCCTGCGCTGGTTCTCCTGAGTGCCGTTCAGGCTGTCCTTCTTGCTGCCAGTATGGCGTTCCTTGCTGGTCCCCTTTGCTTGATGTGAGTGCTGGCAACGTGAAAGAGTGCCAGAGTCTTCCCCCCCAGCACGGTGCACCAAAAGGTGCTACTGGGGACCCATCCGGCGCTATGAAATCTCCCCTCGACGTGCTACACCCCAGCTACGACACGCCCGGAAAGCATTCCGTCTGCGATGCTGTAGAAGTGCATGGCGCTGCGTTTTTTGTGCCATGTATACCACACGCAAATTTGTTGTTGTTTTAGCAGTTTTGGCGCAAGAGTGTTTTTTCCCAGAGACAAAGAAAGAAGAAAGACAAAGTATTTTAGTGCAAAATTGTTTTAGTTGATTCACAGCGATATTCTTTTTTTGAGAGGCAAACTATAAAGAAAGCAAAGAGACTAACAAGTCTGGTAAAACTCTGATATTGCATGCTAGGATAATAGAGAAATAATGCAACGCACCATAAAGGGAGACTGATGGAGAGATCATCCGCTTCAAGTCAGAGAGGAAAAAGAGAGCACGTCCTCGGGTGGGTTTGAACCACCAACCTCTCGGTTAACAGCCTAGCGCGCTAACCGATCGCGCCACGGAGACAGCGAGTACATGAGCACAGCTGTGCTTTATGGGGTTCGGAGTCAGAAGGCACTTCGCAGAGAAGAACCGGTTCAGAAAGTTGCCGGTCCAGAAGCCCCGACATCTGTGTGTTGGCCCGGCTAGCTCAGTCGGTAGAGCATGAGACTCTTAATCTCAGGGTCGTGGGTTCGAGCCCCACGCTGGGCGCTGTCTTCTTGGCGCTTAGAAGCCCATCACCCTCCGAGACGTGAACATGAAGAGTCACGCCGTCAATAAAACTTGATCGTGACTCACTCTGCCTTCTTGTGAGAGGCCAGATAGGACCCGTGGCCTGCGTGGTGAATGCGCTGTGTTCTCCCATGCAAGTGGATGTCCGTGCTGTCGTGCAGCTCACTTGAAAATGCCCTGCTGCTCATTATATTGGCCAGGAGTGAAAAACAGAAGGGTGAGAAGGTAGCTGAGGGCGCGACTGCACTGGGAATGCTGTGAGGGCCTCGTTCAGGTCCCGGAAGTCAGAAGCTGGCCGTAAGGGTCACAATGGGAAGTGCAGGGAGAGACAAAAAAAAAAAAAAAAAAAAAAAAAGAAGCCCAGAAAGACCCCTGGACTTCCCTGACTGGGAATCGAACCCGGGCCGTGGCGGTGAGAGCGCCAAATCCTGACCACTAGACCACCAGGGATCCCCCATGACAGTGCTTTGCGCCCTGTCATACAGAAATACTCACAGGTGCCCCTTCAGGTCAGACCTGGCAAAGCCTTCCGTCTTCAGGGCACATTTCGCCTATGTGCCGTACAGCACTGCCCTGTGTCTTAAAGGAGAAGTCGCTTTTTTTTTCATGACTGGGTTACAGCTTAATGCTGCATAAAGAGTAGCCACAGAGTGTGTCAAAGTGGCTTGTGTTTCCACCTCATCTCCTTTGCTCTGCCTGCGGGGGTATAGCTCAGTGGTAGAGCATTTGACTGCAGATCAAGAGGTCCTAGGTTCAAATCCTGGTGCCCCCTGCGCTGGTTCTCCTGAGTGCCGTTCAGGCTGTGCTTCTTGCTGCCAGTATGGCGTTCCTTGCTGGTCCCCTTTGCTTGATGTGAGTGCTGGCAACGTGAAAGAGTGCCAGAGTCTTCCCCCCCAGCACGGTGCACCAAAAGGTGCTACTGGGGACCCATCCGGCGCTATGAAATCTCCCCTCGACGTGCTACACCCCAGCTACGACACGCCCGGAAAGCATTCCGTCTGCAATGCTGTAGAAGTGCATGGCGCTGCGTTTTTTGTGCCATGTATACCACACGCAAATTTGTTGTTGTTTTAGCAGTTTTGGCGCAAGAGTGTTTTTTCCCAGAGACAAAGAAAGAAGAAAGACAAAGTATTTTAGTGCAAAATTGTTTTAGTTGATTCACAGCGATATTCTTTTTTTGAGAGGCAAACTATAAAGAAAGCAAAGAGACTAACAAGTCTGGTAAAACTCTGATATTGCATGCTAGGATAATAGAGAAATAATGCAACGCACCATAAAGGGAGACTGATGGAGAGATCATCCGCTTCAAGTCAGAGAGGAAAAAGAGAGCACGTCCTCGGGTGGGTTTGAACCACCAACCTCTCGGTTAACAGCCGAGCGCGCTAACCGATCGCGCTACGGAGACTGCGAGTACATGAGCACAGCTGTGCTTTATGGGGTTCGGAGTCAGAAGGCACTTCGCAGAGAAGAACCGGTTCAGAAAGTTGCCGGTCCAGAAGCCCCGACATCTGTGTGTTGGCCTGGCTAGCTCAGTCGGTAGAGCATGAGACTCTTAATCTCAGGGTTGTGGGTTCGAGCCCCACGCTGGGCGCTGTCTTCTTGGCGCTTAGAAGCCCATCACCCTCCGAGACGTGAACATGAAGAGTCACGCCGTCAATAAAACTTGATCGTGACTCACTCTGCCTTCTTGTGAGAGGCCAGATAGGACCCGTGGCCTGCGTGGTGAATGCGCTGTGTTCTCCCATGCAAGTGGATGTCCGTGCTGTCGTGCAGCTCACTTGAAAATGCCCTGCTGCTCATTATATTGGCCAGGAGTGAAAAACAGAAGGGTGAGAAGGTAGCTGAGGGCGCGACTGCACTGGGAATGCTGTGAGGGCCTCGTTCAGGTCCCGGAAGTCAGAAGCTGGCCGTAAGGGTCACAATGGGAAGTGCAGGGAGAGACAAAAAAAAAAAAAAAAAAAGCCCAGAAAGACCCCCGGACTTCCCTGACCGGGAATCGAACCCGGGCCGTGGCGGTGAGAGCGCCAAATCCTGACCACTAGACCACCAGGGATCCCCCATGACAGTGCTTTGCGCCCTGTCATACAGAAATACTCACAGGTGCCCCTTCAGGTCAGACCTGGCAAAGCCTTCCGTCTTCAGGGCACATTTCGCCTATGTGCCGTACAGCACTGCCCTGTGTCTTAAAGGAGAAGTCGCTTTTTTTTTCATGACTGGGTTACAGCTTAATGCTGCATAAAGAGTAGCCACAGAGTGTGTCAAAGTGGCTTGTGTTTCCACCTCATCTCCTTTGCTCTGCCTGCGGGGGTATAGCTCAGTGGTAGAGCATTTGACTGCAGATCAAGAGGTCCTAGGTTCAAATCCTGGTGCCCCCTGCGCTGGTTCTCCTGAGTGCCGTTCAGGCTGTCCTTCTTGCTGCCAGTATGGCGTTCCTTGCTGGTCCCCTTTGCTTGATGTGAGTGCTGGCAACGTGAAAGAGTGCCAGAGTCTTCCCCCCCAGCACGGTGCACCAAAAGGTGCTACTGGGGACCCATCCGGTGCTATGAAATCTCCCCTCGACGTGCTACACCCCAGCTACGACACGCCCGGAAAGCATTCCGTCTGCGATGCTGTAGAAGTGCATGGCGCTGCGTTTTTTGTGCCATGTATACCACACGCAAATTTGTTGTTGTTTTAGCAGTTTTGGCGCAAGAGTGTTTTTTCCCAGAGACAAAGAAAGAAGAAAGACAAAGTATTTTAGTGCAAAATTGTTTTAGTTGATTCACAGCGATATTCTTTTTTTGAGAGGCAAACTATAAAGAAAGCAAAGAGACTAACAAGTCTGGTAAAACTCTGATATTGCATGCTAGGATAATAGAGAAATAATGCAACGCACCATAAAGGGAGACTGATGGAGAGATCATCCGCTTCAAGTCAGAGAGGAAAAAGAGAGCACGTCCTCGGGTGGGTTTGAACCACCAACCTCTCGGTTAACAGCCTAGCGCGCTAACCGATCGCGCCATGGAGACAGCGAGTACATGAGCACAGCTGTGCTTTATGGGGTTCGGAGTCAGAAGGCACTTCGCAGAGAAGAACCGGTTCAGAAAGTTGCCGGTCCAGAAGCCCTGACATCTGTGTGTTGGCCCGGCTAGCTCAGTCGGTAGAGCATGAGACTCTTAATCTCAGGGTCGTGGGTTCGAGCCCCACGCTGGGCGCTGTCTTCTTGGCGCTTAGAAGCCCATCACCCTCCGAGACGTGAACATGAAGAGTCACGCCGTCAATAAAACTTGATCGTGACTCACTCTGCCTTCTTGTGAGAGGCCAGATAGGACCCGTGGCCTGCGTGGTGAATGCGCTGTGTTCTCCCATGCAAGTGGATGTCCGTGCTGTCGTGCAGCTCACTTGAAAATGCCCTGCTGCTCATTATATTGGCCAGGAGTGAAAAACAGAAGGGTGAGAAGGTAGCTGAGGGCGCGACTGCACTGGGAATGCTGTGAGGGCCTCGTTCAGGTCCCGGAAGTCAGAAGCTGGCCGTAAGGGTCACAATGGGAAGTGCAGGGAGAGACAAAAAAAAAAAAAAAAAAAGAAGCCCAGAAAGACCCCCGGACTTCCCTGACCGGGAATCGAACCCGGGCCGTGGCGGTGAGAGCGCCAAATCCTGACCACTAGACCACCAGGGATCCCCCATGACAGTGCTTTGCGCCCTGTCATACAGAAATACTCACAGGTGCCCCTTCAGGTCAGACCTGGCAAAGCCTTCCGTCTTCAGGGCACATTTCGCCTATGTGCCGTACAGCACTGCCCTGTGTCTTAAAGGAGAAGTCGCTTTTTTTTTCATGACTGGGTTACAGCTTAATGCTGCATAAAGAGTAGCCACAGAGTGTGTCAAAGTGGCTTGTGTTTCCACCTCATCTCCTTTGCTCTGCCTGCGGGGGTATAGCTCAGTGGTAGAGCATTTGACTGCAGATCAAGAGGTCCTAGGTTCAAATCCTGGTGCCCCCTGCGCTGGTTCTCCTGAGTGCCGTTCAGGCTGTCCTTCTTGCTGCCAGTATGGCGTTCCTTGCTGGTCCCCTTTGCTTGATGTGAGTGCTGGCAACGTGAAAGAGTGCCAGAGTCTTCCCCCCCAGCACGGTGCACCAAAAGGTGCTACTGGGGACCCATCCGGCGCTATGAAATCTCCCCTCGACGTGCTACACCCCAGCTACGACACGCCCGGAAAGCATTCCGTCTGCGATGCTGTAGAAGTGCATGGCGCTGCGTTTTTTGTGCCATGTATACCACACGCAAATTTGTTGTTGTTTTAGCAGTTTTGGCGCAAGAGTGTTTTTTCCCAGAGACAAAGAAAGAAGAAAGACAAAGTATTTTAGTGCAAAAATGTTTTAGTTGATTCACAGCGATATTCTTTTTTTGAGAGGCAAACTATAAAGAAAGCAAAGAGACTAACAAGTCTGGTAAAACTCTGATATTGCATGCTAGGATAATAGAGAAATAATGCAACGCACCATAAAGGGAGACTGATGGAGAGATCATCCGCTTCAAGTCAGAGAGGAAAAAGAGAGCACGTCCTCGGGTGGGTTTGAACCACCAACCTCTCGGTTAACAGCCGAGCGCGCTAACCGATCGCGCCACGGAGACAGCGAGTACATGAGCACAGCTGTGCTTTATGGGGTTCGGAGTCAGAAGGCACTTCGCAGAGAAGAACCGGTTCAGAAAGTTGCCGGTCCAGAAGCCCCGACATCTGTGTGTTGGCCCGGCTAGCTCAGTCGGTAGAGCATGAGACTCTTAATCTCAGGGTCGTGGGTTCGAGCCCCACGCTGGGCGCTGTCTTCTTGGCGCTTAGAAGCCCATCACCCTCCGAGACGTGAACATGAAGAGTCACGCCGTCAATAAAACTTGATCGTGACTCACTCTGCCTTCTTGTGAGAGGCCAGATAGGACCCGTGGCCTGCGTGGTGAATGCGCTGTGTTCTCCCATGCAAGTGGATGTCCGTGCTGTCGTGCAGCTCACTTGAAAATGCCCTGCTGCTCATTATATTGGCCAGGAGTGAAAAACAGAAGGGTGAGAAGGTAGCTGAGGGCGCGACTGCACTGGGAATGCTGTGAGGGCCTCGTTCAGGTCCCGGAAGTCAGAAGCTGGCCGTAAGGGTCACAATGGGAAGTGCAGGGAGAGACAAAAAAAAAAAAAAAAAAAAAAAGAAGCCCAGAAAGACCCCTGGACTTCCCTGACCGGGAATCAAACCCGGGCCGTGGCGGTGAGAGCGCCAAATCCTGACCACTAGACCACCAGGGATCCCCCATGACAGTGCTTTGCGCCCTGTCATACAGAAATACTCACAGGTGCCCCTTCAGGTCAGACCTGGCAAAGCCTTCCGTCTTCAGGGCACATTTCGCCTATGTGCCGTACAGCACTGCCCTGTGTCTTAAAGGAGAAGTCGCTTTTTTTTTCATGACTGGGTTACAGCTTAATGCTGCATAAAGAGTAGCCACAGAGTGTGTCAAAGTGGCTTGTGTTTCCACCTCATCTCCTTTGCTCTGCCTGCGGGGGTATAGCTCAGTGGTAGAGCATTTGACTGCAGATCAAGAGGTCCTAGGTTCAAATCCTGGTGCCCCCTGCGCTGGTTCTCCTGAGTGCCGTTCAGGCTGTCCTTCTTGCTGCCAGTATGGCGTTCCTTGCTGGTCCCCTTTGCTTGATGTGAGTGCTGGCAACGTGAAAGAGTGCCAGAGTCTTCCCCCCCAGCACGGTGCACCAAAAGGTGCTACTGGGGACCCATCCGGCGCTATGAAATCTCCCCTCGACGTGCTACACCCCAGCTACGACACGCCCGGAAAGCATTCCGTCTGCGATGATGTAGAAGTGCATGGCGCTGCGTTTTTTGTGCCATGTATACCACACGCAAATTTGTTGTTGTTTTAGCAGTTTTGGCGCAAGAGTGTTTTTTCCCAGAGACAAAGAAAGAAGAAAGACAAAGTATTTTAGTGCAAAATTGTTTTAGTTGATTCACAGCGATATTCTTTTTTTGAGAGGCAAACTATAAAGAAAGCAAAGAGACTAACAAGTCTGGTAAAACTCTGATATTGCATGCTAGGATAATAGAGAAATAATGCAACGCACCATAAAGGGAGACTGATGGAGAGATCATCCGCTTCAAGTCAGAGAGGAAAAAGAGAGCACGTCCTCGGGTGGGTTTGAACCACCAACCTCTCGGTTAACAGCCGAGCGCGCTAACCGATCGCGCCACGGAGACAGCGAGTACATGAGCACAGCTGTGCTTTATGGGGTTCGGAGTCAGAAGGCACTTCGCAGCGAAGAACCGGTTCAGAAAGTTGCCGGTCCAGAAGCCCCGACATCTGTGTGTTGGCCCGGCTAGCTCAGTCGGTAGAGCATGAGACTCTTAATCTCAGGGTCGTGGGTTCGAGCCCCACGCTGGGCGCTGTCTTCTTGGCGCTTAGAAGCCCATCACCCTCCGAGACGTGAACATGAAGAGTCACGCCGTCAATAAAACTTGATCGTGACTCACTCTGCCTTCTTGTGAGAGGCCAGATAGGACCCGTGGCCTGCGTGGTGAATGCGCTGTGTTCTCCCATGCAAGTGGATGTCCGTGCTGTCGTGCAGCTCACTTGAAAATGCCCTGCTGCTCATTATATTGGCCAGGAGTGAAAAACAGAAGGGTGAGAAGGTAGCTGAGGGCGCGACTGCACTGGGAATGCTGTGAGGGCCTCGTTCAGGTCCCGGAAGTCAGAAGCTGGCCGTAAGGGTCACAATGGGAAGTGCAGGGAGAGACAAAAAAAAAAAAAAAAAAAAGAAGCCCAGAAAGACCCCCGGACTTCCCTGACCGGGAATCGAACCCGGGCCGTGGCGGTGAGAGCGCCAAATCCTGACCACTAGACCACCAGGGATCCCCCATGACAGTGCTTTGCGCCCTGTCATACAGAAATACTCACAGGTGCCCCTTCAGGTCAGACCTGGCAAAGCCTTCCGTCTTCAGGGCACATTTCGCCTATGTGCCGTACAGCACTGCCCTGTGTCTTAAAGGAGAAGTCGCTTTTTTTTTCATGACTGGGTTACAGCTTAATGCTGCATAAAGAGTAGCCACAGAGTGTGTCAAAGTGGCTTGTGTTTCCACCTCATCTCCTTTGCTCTGCCTGCGGGGGTATAGCTCAGTGGTAGAGCATTTGACTGCAGATCAAGAGGTCCTAGGTTCAAATCCTGGTGCCCCCTGCGCTGGTTCTCCTGAGTGCCGTTCAGGCTGTCCTTCTTGCTGCCAGTATGGCGTTCCTTGCTGGTCCCCTTTGCTTGATGTGAGTGCTGGCAACGTGAAAGAGTGCCAGAGTCTTCCCCCCCAGCACGGTGCACCAAAAGGTGCTACTGGGGACCCATCCGGCGCTATGAAATCTCCCCTCGACGTGCTACACCCCAGCTACGACACGCCCGGAAAGCATTCCGTCTGCGATGATGTAGAAGTGCATGGCGCTGCGTTTTTTGTGCCATGTATACCACACGCAAATTTGTTGTTGTTTTAGCAGTTTTGGCGCAAGAGTGTTTTTTCCCAGAGACAAAGAAAGAAGAAAGACAAAGTATTTTAGTGCAAAATTGTTTTAGTTGATTCACAGCGATATTCTTTTTTTGAGAGGCAAACTATAAAGAAAGCAAAGAGACTAACAAGTCTGGTAAAACTCTGATATTGCATGCTAGGATAATAGAGAAATAATGCAACGCACCATAAAGGGAGACTGATGGAGAGATCATCCGCTTCAAGTCAGAGAGGAAAAAGAGAGCACGTCCTCGGGTGGGTTTGAACCACCAACCTCTCGGTTAACAGCCGAGCGCGCTAACCGATCGCGCCACGGAGACAGCGAGTACATGAGCACAGCTGTGCTTTATGGGGTTCGGAGTCAGAAGGCACTTCGCAGAGAAGAACCGGTTCAGAAAGTTGCCGGTCCAGAAGCCCCGACATCTGTGTGTTGGCCCGGCTAGCTCAGTCGGTAGAGCATGAGACTCTTAATCTCAGGGTTGTGGGTTCGAGCCCCACGCTGGGCGCTGTCTTCTTGGCGCTTAGAAGCCCATCACCCTCCGAGACGTGAACATGAAGAGTCACGCCGTCAATAAAACTTGATCGTGACTCACTCTGCCTTCTTGTGAGAGGCCAGATAGGACCCGTGGCCTGCGTGGTGAATGCGCTGTGTTCTCCCATGCAAGTGGATGTCCGTGCTGTCGTGCAGCTCACTTGAAAATGCCCTGCTGCTCATTATATTGGCCAGGAGTGAAAAACAGAAGGGTGAGAAGGTAGCTGAGGGCGCGACTGCACTGGGAATGCTGTGAGGGCCTCGTTCAGGTCCCGGAAGTCAGAAGCTGGCCGTAAGGGTCACAATGGGAAGTGCAGGGAGAGACAAAAAAAAAAAAAAAAAAAAAAAAAAGAAGCCCAGAAAGACCCCCGGACTTCCCTGACCGGGAATCGAACCTGGGCCGTGGCGGTGAGAGCGCCAAATCCTGACCACTAGACCACCAGGGATCCCCCATGACAGTGCTTTGCGCCCTGTCATACAGAAATACTCACAGGTGCCCCTTCAGGTCAGACCTGGCAAAGCCTTCCGTCTTCAGGGCACATTTCGCCTATGTGCCGTACAGCACTGCCCTGTGTCTTAAAGGAGAAGTCGCTTTTTTTTTCATGACTGGGTTACAGCTTAATGCTGCATAAAGAGTAGCCACAGAGTGTGTCAAAGTGGCTTGTGTTTCCACCTCATCTCCTTTGCTCTGCCTGCGGGGGTATAGCTCAGTGGTAGAGCATTTGACTGCAGATCAAGAGGTCCTAGGTTCAAATCCTGGTGCCCCCTGCGCTGGTTCTCCTGAGTGCCGTTCAGGCTGTCCTTCTTGCTGCCAGTATGGCGTTCCTTGCTGGTCCCCTTTGCTTGATGTGAGTGCTGGCAACGTGAAAGAGTGCCAGAGTCTTCCCCCCCAGCACGGTGCACCAAAAGGTGCTACTGGGGACCCATCCGGCGCTATGAAATCTCCCCTCGACGTGCTACACCCCAGCTACGACACGCCCGGAAAGCATTCCGTCTGCGATGCTGTAGAAGTGCATGGCGCTGCGTTTTTTGTGCCATGTATACCACACGCAAATTTGTTGTTGTTTTAGCAGTTTTGGCGCAAGAGTGTTTTTTCCCAGAGACAAAGAAAGAAGAAAGACAAAGTATTTTAGTGCAAAATTGTTTTAGTTGATTCACAGCGATATTCTTTTTTTGAGAGGCAAACTATAAAGAAAGCAAAGAGACTAACAAGTCTGGTAAAACTCTGATATTGCATGCTAGGATAATAGAGAAATAATGCAACGCACCATAAAGGGAGACTGATGGAGAGATCATCCGCTTCAAGTCAGAGAGGAAAAAGAGAGCACGTCCTCGGGTGGGTTTGAACCACCAACCTCTCGGTTAACAGCCGAGCGCGCTAACCGATCGCGCCACGGAGACAGCGAGTACATGAGCACAGCTGTGCTTTATGGGGTTCGGAGTCAGAAGGCACTTCGCAGAGAAGAACCGGTTCAGAAAGTTGCCGGTCCAGAAGCCCCGACATCTGTGTGTTGGCCCGGCTAGCTCAGTCGGTAGAGCATGAGACTCTTCATCTCAGGGTCGTGGGTTCGAGCCCCACGCTGGGCGCTGTCTTCTTGGCGCTTAGAAGCCCATCACCCTCCGAGACGTGAACATGAAGAGTCACGCCGTCAATAAAACTTGATCGTGACTCACTCTGCCTTCTTGTGAGAGGCCAGATAGGACCCGTGGCCTGCGTGGTGAATGCGCTGTGTTCTCCCATGCAAGTGGATGTCCGTGCTGTCGTGCAGCTCACTTGAAAATGCCCTGCTGCTCATTATATTGGCCAGGAGTGAAAAACAGAAGGGTGAGAAGGTAGCTGAGGGCGCGACTGCACTGGGAATGCTGTGAGGGCCTCGTTCAGGTCCCGGAAGTCAGAAGCTGGCCGTAAGGGTCACAATGGGAAGTGCAGGGAGAGACAAAAAAAAAAAAAAAAATAAATAAAAATAGCCCAGAAAGACCCCCGGACTTCCCTGACCGGGAATCGAACCCGGGCCGTGGCGGTGAGAGCGCCAAATCCTGACCACTAGACCACCAGGGATCCCCCATGACAGTGCTTTGCGCCCTGTCATACAGAAATACTCACAGGTGCCCCTTCAGGTCAGACCTGGCAAAGCCTTCCGTCTTCAGGGCACATTTCGCCTATGTGCCGTACAGCACTGCCCTGTGTCTTAAAGGAGAAGTCGCTTTTTTTTTCATGACTGGGTTACAGCTTAATGCTGCATAAAGAGTAGCCACAGAGTGTGTCAAAGTGGCTTGTGTTTCCACCTCATCTCCTTTGCTCTGCCTGCGGGGGTATAGCTCAGTGGTAGAGCATTTGACTGCAGATCAAGAGGTCCTAGGTTCAAATCCTGGTGCCCCCTGCGCTGGTTCTCCTGAGTGCCGTTCAGGCTGTCCTTCTTGCTGCCAGTATGGCGTTCCTTGCTGGTCCCCTTTGCTTGATGTGAGTGCTGGCAACGTGAAAGAGTGCCAGAGTCTTCCCCCCCAGCACGGTGCACCAAAAGGTGCTACTGGGGACCCATCCGGCGCTATGAAATCTCCCCTCGACGTGCTACACCCCAGCTACGACACGCCCGGAAAGCATTCCGTCTGCGATGCTGTAGAAGTGCATGGCGCTGCGTTTTTTGTGCCATGTATACCACACGCAAATTTGTTGTTGTTTTAGCAGTTTTGGCGCAAGAGTGTTTTTTCCCAGAGACAAAGAAAGAAGAAAGACAAAGTATTTTAGTGCAAAATTGTTTTAGTTGATTCACAGCGATATTCTTTTTTTGAGAGGCAAACTATAAAGAAAGCAAAGAGACTAACAAGTCTGGTAAAACTCTGATATTGCATGCTAGGATAATAGAGAAATAATGCAACGCACCATAAAGGGAGACTGATGGAGAGATCATCCGCTTCAAGTCAGAGAGGAAAAAGAGAGCACGTCCTCGGGTGGGTTTGAACCACCAACCTCTCGGTTAACAGCCGAGCGCGCTAACCGATCGCGCCACGGAGACAGCGAGTACATGAGCACAGCTGTGCTTTATGGGGTTCGGAGTCAGAAGGCACTTCGCAGAGAAGAACCGGTTCAGAAAGTTGCCGGTCCAGAAGCCCCGACATCTGTGTGTTGGCCCGGCTAGCTCAGTCGGTAGAGCATGAGACTCTTAATCTCAGGGTCGTGGGTTCGAGCCCCACGCTGGGCGCTGTCTTCTTGGCGCTTAGAAGCCCATCACCCTCCGAGACGTGAACATGAAGAGTCACGCCGTCAATAAAACTTGATCGTGACTCACTCTGCCTTCTTGTGAGAGGCCAGATAGGACCCGTGGCCTGCGTGGTGAATGCGCTGTGTTCTCCCATGCAAGTGGATGTCCGTGCTGTCGTGCAGCTCACTTGAAAATGCCCTGCTGCTCATTATATTGGCCAGGAGTGAAAAACAGAAGGGTGAGAAGGTAGCTGAGGGCGCGACTGCACTGGGAATGCTGTGAGGGCCTCGTTCAGGTCCCGGAAGTCAGAAGCTGGCCGTAAGGGTCACAATGGGAAGTGCAGGGAGAGACAAAAAAAAAAAAAAAAAAAAAAAAAAATAGCCCAGAAAGACCCCCGGACTTCCCTGACTGGGAATCGAACCCTGGCCGTGGCGGTGAGAGCGCCAAATCCTGACCACTAGACCACCAGGGATCCCCCATGACAGTGCTTTGCGCCCTGTCATACAGAAATACTCACAGGTGCCCCTTCAGGTCAGACCTGGCAAAGCCTTCCGTCTTCAGGGCACATTTCGCCTATGTGCCGTACAGCACTGCCCTGTGTCTTAAAGGAGAAGTCGCTTTTTTTTTCATGACTGGGTTACAGCTTAATGCTGCATAAAGAGTAGCCACAGAGTGTGTCAAAGTGGCTTGTGTTTCCACCTCATCTCCTTTGCTCTGCCTGCGGGGGTATAGCTCAGTGGTAGAGCATTTGACTGCAGATCAAGAGGTCCTAGGTTCAAATCCTGGTGCCCCCTGCGCTGGTTCTCCTGAGTGCCGTTCAGGCTGTCCTTCTTGCTGCCAGTATGGCGTTCCTTGCTGGTCCCCTTTGCTTGATGTGAGTGCTGGCAACGTGAAAGAGTGCCAGAGTCTTCCCCCCCAGCACGGTGCACCAAAAGGTGCTACTGGGGACCCATCCGGCGCTATGAAATCTCCCCTCGACGTGCTACACCCCAGCTACGACACGCCCGGAAAGCATTCCGTCTGCGATGCTGTAGAAGTGCATGGCGCTGCGTTTTTTGTGCCATGTATACCACACGCAAATTTGTTGTTGTTTTAGCAGTTTTGGCGCAAGAGTGTTTTTTCCCAGAGACAAAGAAAGAAGAAAGACAAAGTATTTTAGTGCAAAATTGTTTTAGTTGATTCACAGCGATATTCTTTTTTTGAGAGGCAAACTATAAAGAAAGCAAAGAGACTAACAAGTCTGGTAAAACTCTGATATTGCATGCTAGGATAATAGAGAAATAATGCAACGCACCATAAAGGGAGACTGATGGAGAGATCATCCGCTTCAAGTCAGAGAGGAAAAAGAGAGCACGTCCTCGGGTGGGTTTGAACCACCAACCTCTCGGTTAACAGCCGAGCGCGCTAACCGATCGCGCCACGGAGACAGCGAGTACATGAGCACAGCTGTGCTTTATGGGGTTCGGAGTCAGAAGGCACTTCGCAGAGAAGAACCGGTTCAGAAAGTTGCCGGTCCAGAAGCCCCGACATCTGTGTGTTGGCCCGGCTAGCTCAGTCGGTAGAGCATGAGACTCTTAATCTCAGGGTCGTGGGTTCGAGCCCCACGCTGGGCGCTGTCTTCTTGGCGCTTAGAAGCCCATCACCCTCCGAGACGTGAACATGAAGAGTCACGCCGTCAATAAAACTTGATCGTGACTCACTCTGCCTTCTTGTGAGAGGCCAGATAGGACCCGTGGCCTGCGTGGTGAATGCGCTGTGTTCTCCCATGCAAGTGGATGTCCGTGCTGTCGTGCAGCTCACTTGAAAATGCCCTGCTGCTCATTATATTGGCCAGGAGTGAAAAACAGAAGGGTGAGAAGGTAGCTGAGGGCGCGACTGCACTGGGAATGCTGTGAGGGCCTCGTTCAGGTCCCGGAAGTCAGAAGCTGGCCGTAAGGGTCACAATGGGAAGTGCAGGGAGAGACAAAAAAAAAAAAAAAAAAAAAAAAAAGAAGCCCAGAAAGACCCCCGGACTTCCCTGACCGGGAATCAAACCCGGGCCGTGGCGGTGAGAGCGCCAAATCCTGACCACTAGACCACCAGGGATCCCCCATGACAGTGCTTTGCGCCCTGTCATACAGAAATACTCACAGGTGCCCCTTCAGGTCAGACCTGGCAAAGCCTTCCGTCTTCAGGGCACATTTCGCCTATGTGCCGTACAGCACTGCCCTGTGTCTTAAAGGAGAAGTCGCTTTTTTTTTCATGACTGGGTTACAGCTTAATGCTGCATAAAGAGTAGCCACAGAGTGTGTCAAAGTGGCTTGTGTTTCCACCTCATCTCCTTTGCTCTGCCTGCGGGGGTATAGCTCAGTGGTAGAGCATTTGACTGCAGATCAAGAGGTCCTAGGTTCAAATCCTGGTGCCCCCTGCGCTGGTTCTCCTGAGTGCCGTTCAGGCTGTCCTTCTTGCTGCCAGTATGGCGTTCCTTGCTGGTCCCCTTTGCTTGATGTGAGTGCTGGCAACGTGAAAGAGTGCCAGAGTCTTCCCCCCCAGCACGGTGCACCAAAAGGTGCTACTGGGGACCCATCCGGCGCTATGAAATCTCCCCTCGACGTGCTACACCCCAGCTACGACACGCCCGGAAAGCATTCCGTCTGCGATGCTGTAGAAGTGCATGGCGCTGCGTTTTTTGTGCCATGTATACCACACGCAAATTTGTTGTTGTTTTAGCAGTTTTGGCGCAAGAGTGTTTTTTCCCAGAGACAAAGAAAGAAGAAAGACAAAGTATTTTAGTGCAAAATTGTTTTAGTTGATTCACAGCGATATTCTTTTTTTGAGAGGCAAACTATAAAGAAAGCAAAGAGACTAACAAGTCTGGTAAAACTCTGATATTGCATGCTAGGATAATAGAGAAATAATGCAACGCACCATAAAGGGAGACTGATGGAGAGATCATCCGCTTCAAGTCAGAGAGGAAAAAGAGAGCACGTCCCCGGGTGGGTTTGAACCACCAACCTCTCGGTTAACAGCCTAGCGCGCTAACCGATCGCGCCACGGAGACAGCGAGTACATGAGCACAGCTGTGCTTTATGGGGTTCGGAGTCAGAAGGCACTTCGCAGAGAAGAACCGGTTCAGAAAGTTGCCGGTCCAGAAGCCCCGACATCTGTGTGTTGGCCCGGCTAGCTCAGTCGGTAGAGCATGAGACTCTTAATCTCAGGGTCGTGGGTTCGAGCCCCACGCTGGGCGCTGTCTTCTTGGCGCTTAGAAGCCCATCACCCTCCAAGACGTGAACATGAAGAGTCACGCCGTCAATAAAACTTGATCGTGACTCACTCTGCCTTCTTGTGAGAGGCCAGATAGGACCCGTGGCCTGCGTGGTGAATGCGCTGTGTTCTCCCATGCAAGTGGATGTCCGTGCTGTCGTGCAGCTCACTTGAAAATGCCCTGCTGCTCATTATATTGGCCAGGAGTGAAAAACAGAAGGGTGAGAAGGTAGCTGAGGGCGCGACTGCACTGGGAATGCTGTGAGGGCCTCGTTCAGGTCCCGGAAGTCAGAAGCTGGCCGTAAGGGTCACAATGGGAAGTGCAGGGAGAGACAAAAAAAAAAAAAAAAAAAAAAAAAAGAAGCCCAGAAAGACCCCCGGACTTCCCTGACCGGGAATCAAACCCGGGCCGTGGGGGTGAGAGCGCCAAATCCTGACCACTAGACCACCAGGGATCCCCCATGACAGTGCTTTGCGCCCTGTCATACAGAAATACTCACAGGTGCCCCTTCAGGTCAGACCTGGCAAAGCCTTCCGTCTTCAGGGCACATTTCGCCTATGTGCCGTACAGCACTGCCCTGTGTCTTAAAGGAGAAGTCGCTTTTTTTTTCATGACTGGGTTACAGCTTAATGCTGCATAAAGAGTAGCCACAGAGTGTGTCAAAGTGGCTTGTGTTTCCACCTCATCTCCTTTGCTCTGCCTGCGGGGGTATAGCTCAGTGGTAGAGCATTTGACTGCAGATCAAGAGGTCCTAGGTTCAAATCCTGGTGCCCCCTGCGCTGGTTCTCCTGAGTGCCGTTCAGGCTGTCCTTCTTGCTGCCAGTATGGCGTTCCTTGCTGGTCCCCTTTGCTTGATGTGAGTGCTGGCAACGTGAAAGAGTGCCAGAGTCTTCCCCCCCAGCACGGTGCACCAAAAGGTGCTACTGGGGACCCATCCGGCGCTATGAAATCTCCCCTCGACGTGCTACACCCCAGCTACGACACGCCCGGAAAGCATTCCGTCTGCGATGCTGTAGAAGTGCATGGCGCTGCGTTTTTTGTGCCATGTATACCACACGCAAATTTGTTGTTGTTTTAGCAGTTTTGGCGCAAGAGTGTTTTTTCCCAGAGACAAAGAAAGAAGAAAGACAAAGTATTTTAGTGCAAAATTGTTTTAGTTGATTCACAGCGATATTCTTTTTTTGAGAGGCAAACTATAAAGAAAGCAAAGAGACTAACAAGTCTGGTAAAACTCTGATATTGCATGCTAGGATAATAGAGAAATAATGCAACGCACCATAAAGGGAGACTGATGGAGAGATCATCCGCTTCAAGTCAGAGAGGAAAAAGAGAGCACGTCCTCGGGTGGGTTTGAACCACCAACCTCTCGGTTAACAGCCTAGCGCGCTAACCGATCGCGCCACGGAGACAGCGAGTACATGAGCACAGCTGTGCTTTATGGGGTTCGGAGTCAGAAGGCACTTCGCAGAGAAGAACCGGTTCAGAAAGTTGCCGGTCCAGAAGCCCCGACATCTGTGTGTTGGCCCGGCTAGCTCAGTCGGTAGAGCATGAGACTCTTAATCTCAGGGTCGTGGGTTCGAGCCCCACGCTGGGCGCTGTCTTCTTGGCGCTTAGAAGCCCATCACCCTCCGAGACGTGAACATGAAGAGTCACGCCGTCAATAAAACTTGATCGTGACTCACTCTGCCTTCTTGTGAGAGGCCAGATAGGACCCGTGGCCTGCGTGGTGAATGCGCTGTGTTCTCCCATGCAAGTGGATGTCCGTGCTGTCGTGCAGCTCACTTGAAAATGCCCTGCTGCTCATTATATTGGCCAGGAGTGAAAAACAGAAGGGTGAGAAGGTAGCTGAGGGCGCGACTGCACTGGGAATGCTGTGAGGGCCTCGTTCAGGTCCCGGAAGTCAGAAGCTGGCCGTAAGGGTCACAATGGGAAGTGCAGGGAGAGACAAAAAAAAAAAAAAAAAAAAAAAAAGAAGCCCAGAAAGACCCCCGGACTTCCCTGACCGGGAATCAAACCCGGGCCGTGGCGGTGAGAGCGCCAAATCCTGACCACTAGACCACCAGGGATCCCCCATGACAGTGCTTTGCGCCCTGTCATACAGAAATACTCACAGGTGCCCCTTCAGGTCAGACCTGGCAAAGCCTTCCGTCTTCAGGGCACATTTCGCCTATGTGCCGTACAGCACTGCCCTGTGTCTTAAAGGAGAAGTCGCTTTTTTTTTCATGACTGGGTTACAGCTTAATGCTGCATAAAGAGTAGCCACAGAGTGTGTCAAAGTGGCTTGTGTTTCCACCTCATCTCCTTTGCTCTGCCTGCGGGGGTATAGCTCAGTGGTAGAGCATTTGACTGCAGATCAAGAGGTCCTAGGTTCAAATCCTGGTGCCCCCTGCGCTGGTTCTCCTGAGTGCTGTTCAGGCTGTCCTTCTTGCTGCCAGTATGGCGTTCCTTGCTGGTCCCCTTTGCTTGATGTGAGTGCTGGCAACGTGAAAGAGTGCCAGAGTCTTCCCCCCCAGCACGGTGCACCAAAAGGTGCTACTGGGGACCCATCCGGCGCTATGAAATCTCCCCTCGACGTGCTACACCCCAGCTACGACACGCCCGGAAAGCATTCCGTCTGCGATGCTGTAGAAGTGCATGGCGCTGCGTTTTTTGTGCCATGTATACCACACGCAAATTTGTTGTTGTTTTAGCAGTTTTGGCGCAAGAGTGTTTTTTCCCAGAGACAAAGAAAGAAGAAAGACAAAGTATTTTAGTGCAAAATTGTTTTAGTTGATTCACAGCGATATTCTTTTTTTGAGAGGCAAACTATAAAGAAAGCAAAGGGACTAACAAGTCTGGTAAAACTCTGATATTGCATGCTAGGATAATAGAGAAATAATGCAACGCACCATAAAGGGAGACTGATGGAGAGATCATCCGCTTCAAGTCAGAGAGGAAAAAGAGAGCACGTCCTCGGGTGGGTTTGAACCACCAACCTCTCGGTTAACAGCCGAGCGCGCTAACCGATCGCGCCACGGAGACAGCGAGTACATGAGCACAGCTGTGCTTTATGGGGTTCGGAGTCAGAAGGCACTTCGCAGAGAAGAACCGGTTCAGAAAGTTGCCGGTCCAGAAGCCCCGACATCTGTGTGTTGGCCCGCCTAGCTCAGTCGGTAGAGCATGAGACTCTTAATCTCAGGGTCTTGGGTTCGAGCCCCACGCTGGGCGCTGTCTTCTTGGCGCTTAGAAGCCCATCACCCTCCGAGACGTGAACATGAAGAGTCACGCCGTCAATAAAACTTGATCGTGACTCACTCTGCCTTCTTGTGAGAGGCCAGATAGGACCCGTGGCCTGCGTGGTGAATGCGCTGTGTTCTCCCATGCAAGTGGATGTCCGTGCTGTCGTGCAGCTCACTTGAAAATGCCCTGCTGCTCATTATATTGGCCAGGAGTGAAAAACAGAAGGGTGAGAAGGTAGCTGAGGGCGCGACTGCACTGGGAATGCTGTGAGGGCCTCGTTCAGGTCCCGGAAGTCAGAAGCTGGCCGTAAGGGTCACAATGGGAAGTGCAGGGAGAGACAAAAAAAAAAAAAAAAAAAAAAAAAAATAGCCCAGAAAGACCCCCGGACTTCCCTGACCGGGAATCGAACCCGGGCCGTGGCGGTGAGAGCGCCAAATCCTGACCACTAGACCACCAGGGATCCCCCATGACAGTGCTTTGCGCCCTGTCATACAGAAATACTCACAGGTGCCCCTTCAGGTCAGACCTGGCAAAGCCTTCCGTCTTCAGGGCACATTTCGCCTATGTGCCGTACAGCACTGCCCTGTGTCTTAAAGGAGAAGTCGCTTTTTTTTTCATGACTGGGTTACAGCTTAATGCTGCATAAAGAGTAGCCACAGAGTGTGTCAAAGTGGCTTGTGTTTCCACCTCATCTCCTTTGCTCTGCCTGCGGGGGTATAGCTCAGTGGTAGAGCATTTGACTGCAGATCAAGAGGTCCTAGGTTCAAATCCTGGTGCCCCCTGCGCTGGTTCTCCTGAGTGCCGTTCAGGCTGTCCTTCTTGCTGCCAGTATGGCGTTCCTTGCTGGTCCCCTTTGCTTGATGTGAGTGCTGGCAACGTGAAAGAGTGCCAGAGTCTTCCCCCCCAGCACGGTGCACCAAAAGGTGCTACTGGGGACCCATCCGGCGCTATGAAATCTCCCCTCGACGTGCTACACCCCAGCTACGACACGCCCGGAAAGCATTCCGTCTGCGATGCTGTAGAAGTGCATGGCGCTGCATTTTTTGTGCCATGTATACCACACGCAAATTTGTTGTTGTTTTAGCAGTTTTGGCGCAAGAGTGTTTTTTCCCAGAGACAAAGAAAGAAGAAAGACAAAGTATTTTAGTGCAAAATTGTTTTAGTTGATTCACAGCGATATTCTTTTTTTGAGAGGCAAACTATAAAGAAAGCAAAGAGACTAACAAGTCTGGTAAAACTCTGATATTGCATGCTAGGATAATAGAGAAATAATGCAACGCACCATAAAGGGAGACTGATGGAGAGATCATCCGCTTCAAGTCAGAGAGGAAAAAGAGAGCACGTCCTCGGGTGGGTTTGAACCACCAACCTCTCGGTTAACAGCCGAGCGCGCTAACCGATCGCGCCACGGAGACAGCGAGTACATGAGCACAGCTGTGCTTTATGGGGTTCGGAGTCAGAAGGCACTTCGCAGAGAAGAACCGGTTCAGAAAGTTGCCGGTCCAGAAGCCCCGACATCTGTGTGTTGGCCCGGCTAGCTCAGTCGGTAGAGCATGAGACTCTTAATCTCAGGGTCGTGGGTTCGAGCCCCACGCTGGGCGCTGTCTTCTTGGCGCTTAGAAGCCCATCACCCTCCGAGACGTGAACATGAAGAGTCACGCCGTCAATAAAACTTGATCGTGACTCACTCTGCCTTCTTGTGAGAGGCCAGATAGGACCCGTGGCCTGCGTGGTGAATGCGCTGTGTTCTCCCATGCAAGTGGATGTCCGTGCTGTCGTGCAGCTCACTTGAAAATGCCCTGCTGCTCATTATATTGGCCAGGAGTGAAAAACAGAAGGGTGAGAAGGTAGCTGAGGGCGCGACTGCACTGGGAATGCTGTGAGGGCCTCGTTCAGGTCCCGGAAGTCAGAAGCTGGCCGTAAGGGTCACAATGGGAAGTGCAGGGAGAGACAAAAAAAAAAAAAAAAAAAAAAAAAGAAGCCCAGAAAGACCCCCGGACTTCCCTGACCGGGAATTGAACCCGGGCCGTGGCGGTGAGAGCGCCAAATCCTGACCACTAGACCACCAGGGATCCCCCATGACAGTGCTTTGCGCCCTGTCATACAGAAATACTCACAGGTGCCCCTTCAGGTCAGACCTGGCAAAGCCTTCCGTCTTCAGGGCACATTTCGCCTATGTGCCGTACAGCACTGCCCTGTGTCTTAAAGGAGAAGTCGCTTTTTTTTCATGACTGGGTTACAGCTTAATGCTGCATAAAGAGTAGCCACAGAGTGTGTCAAAGTGGCTTGTGTTTCCACCTCATCTCCTTTGCTCTGCCTGCGGGGGTATAGCTCAGTGGTAGAGCATTTGACTGCAGATCAAGAGGTCCTAGGTTCAAATCCTGGTGCCCCCTGCGCTGGTTCTCCTGAGTGCCGTTCAGGCTGTCCTTCTTGCTGCCAGTATGGCGTTCCTTGCTGGTCCCCTTTGCTTGATGTGAGTGCTGGCAACGTGAAAGAGTGCCAGAGTCTTCCCCCCCAGCACGGTGCACCAAAAGGTGCTACTGGGGACCCATCCGGCGCTATGAAATCTCCCCTCGACGTGCTACACCCCAGCTACGACACGCCCGGAAAGCATTCCGTCTGCGATGCTGTAGAAGTGCATGGCGCTGCGTTTTTTGTGCCATGTATACCACACGCAAATTTGTTGTTGTTTTAGCAGTTTTGGCGCAAGAGTGTTTTTTCCCAGAGACAAAGAAAGAAGAAAGACAAAGTATTTTAGTGCAAAATTGTTTTAGTTGATTCACAGCGATATTCTTTTTTTGAGAGGCAAACTATAAAGAAAGCAAAGAGACTAACAAGTCTGGTAAAACTCTGATATTGCATGCTAGGATAATAGAGAAATAATGCAACGCACCATAAAGGGAGACTGATGGAGAGATCATCCGCTACAAGTCAGAGAGGAAAAAGAGAGCACGTCCTCGGGTGGGTTTGAACCACCAACCTCTCGGTTAACAGCCTAGCGCGCTAACCGATCGCGCCACGGAGACAGCGAGTACATGAGCACAGCTGTGCTTTATGGGGTTCGGAGTCAGAAGGCACTTCGCAGAGAAGAACCGGTTCAGAAAGTTGCCGGTCCAGAAGCCCCGACATCTGTGTGTTGGCCCGGCTAGCTCAGTCGGTAGAGCATGAGACTCTTAATCTCAGGGTCGTGGGTTCGAGCCCCACGCTGGGCGCTGTCTTCTTGGCGCTTAGAAGCCCATCACCCTCCGAGACGTGAACATGAAGAGTCACGCCGTCAATAAAACTTGATCGTGACTCACTCTGCCTTCTTGTGAGAGGCCAGATAGGACCCGTGGCCTGCGTGGTGAATGCGCTGTGTTCTCCCATGCAAGTGGATGTCCGTGCTGTCGTGCAGCTCACTTGAAAATGCCCTGCTGCTCATTATATTGGCCAGGAGTGAAAAACAGAAGGGTGAGAAGGTAGCTGAGGGCGCGACTGCACTGGGAATGCTGTGAGGGCCTCGTTCAGGTCCCGGAAGTCAGAAGCTGGCCGTAAGGGTCACAATGGGAAGTGCAGGGAGAGACAAAAAAAAAAAAAAAAAAAAAGAAGCCCAGAAAGACCCCCGGACTTCCCTGACCGGGAATTGAACCCGGGCCGTGGCGGTGAGAGCGCCAAATCCTGACCACTAGACCACCAGGGATCCCCCATGACAGTGCTTTGCGCCCTGTCATACAGAAATACTCACAGGTGCCCCTTCAGGTCAGACCTGGCAAAGCCTTCCGTCTTCAGGGCACATTTCGCCTATGTGCCGTACAGCACTGCCCTGTGTCTTAAAGGAGAAGTCGCTTTTTTTTCATGACTGGGTTACAGCTTAATGCTGCATAAAGAGTAGCCACAGAGTGTGTCAAAGTGGCTTGTGTTTCCACCTCATCTCCTTTGCTCTGCCTGCGGGGGTATAGCTCAGTGGTAGAGCATTTGACTGCAGATCAAGAGGTCCTAGGTTCAAATCCTGGTGCCCCCTGCGCTGGTTCTCCTGAGTGCCGTTCAGGCTGTCCTTCTTGCTGCCAGTATGGCGTTCCTTGCTGGTCCCCTTTGCTTGATGTGAGTGCTGGCAACGTGAAAGAGTGCCAGAGTCTTCCCCCCCAGCACGGTGCACCAAAAGGTGCTACTGGGGACCCATCCGGCGCTATGAAATCTCCCCTCGACGTGCTACACCCCAGCTACGACACGCCCGGAAAGCATTCCGTCTGCGATGCTGTAGAAGTGCATGGCGCTGCGTTTTTTGTGCCATGTATACCACACGCAAATTTGTTGTTGTTTTAGCAGTTTTGGCGCAAGAGTGTTTTTTCCCAGAGACAAAGAAAGAAGAAAGACAAAGTATTTTAGTGCAAAATTGTTTTAGTTGATTCACAGCGATATTCTTTTTTTGAGAGGCAAACTATAAAGAAAGCAAAGAGACTAACAAGTCTGGTAAAACTCTGATATTGCATGCTAGGATAATAGAGAAATAATGCAACGCACCATAAAGGGAGACTGATGGAGAGATCATCCGCTACAAGTCAGAGAGGAAAAAGAGAGCACGTCCTCGGGTGGGTTTGAACCACCAACCTCTCGGTTAACAGCCTAGCGCGCTAACCGATCGCGCCACGGAGACAGCGAGTACATGAGCACAGCTGTGCTTTATGGGGTTCGGAGTCAGAAGGCACTTCGCAGAGAAGAACCGGTTCAGAAAGTTGCCGGTCCAGAAGCCCCGACATCTGTGTGTTGGCCCGGCTAGCTCAGTCGGTAGAGCATGAGACTCTTAATCTCAGGGTCGTGGGTTCGAGCCCCACGCTGGGCGCTGTCTTCTTGGCGCTTAGAAGCCCATCACCCTCCGAGACGTGAACATGAAGAGTCACGCCGTCAATAAAACTTGATCGTGACTCACTCTGCCTTCTTGTGAGAGGCCAGATAGGACCCGTGGCCTGCGTGGTGAATGCGCTGTGTTCTCCCATGCAAGTGGATGTCCGTGCTGTCGTGCAGCTCACTTGAAAATGCCCTGCTGCTCATTATATTGGCCAGGAGTGAAAAACAGAAGGGTGAGAAGGTAGCTGAGGGCGCGACTGCACTGGGAATGCTGTGAGGGCCTCGTTCAGGTCCCGGAAGTCAGAAGCTGGCCGTAAGGGTCACAATGGGAAGTGCAGGGAGAGACAAAAAAAAAAAAAAAAAAAAAAAAGAAGCCCAGAAAGACCCCCGGACTTCCCTGACCGGGAATTGAACCCGGGCTGTGGCGGTGAGAGCGCCAAATCCTGACCACTAGACCACCAGGGATCCCCCATGACAGTGCTTTGCGCCCTGTCATACAGAAATACTCACAGGTGCCCCTTCAGGTCAGACCTGGCAAAGCCTTCCGTCTTCAGGGCACATTTCGCCTATGTGCCGTACAGCACTGCCCTGTGTCTTAAAGGAGAAGTCGCTTTTTTTTCATGACTGGGTTACAGCTTAATGCTGCATAAAGAGTAGCCACAGAGTGTGTCAAAGTGGCTTGTGTTTCCACCTCATCTCCTTTGCTCTTCCTGCGGGGGTATAGCTCAGTGGTAGAGCATTTGACTGCAGATCAAGAGGTCCTAGGTTCAAATCCTGGTGCCCCCTGCGCTGGTTCTCCTGAGTGCCGTTCAGGCTGTCCTTCTTGCTGCCAGTATGGCATTCCTTGCTGGTCCCCTTTGCTTGATGTGAGTGCTGGCAACGTGAAAGAGTGCCAGAGTCTTCCCCCCCAGCACGGTGCACCAAAAGGTGCTACTGGGGACCCATCCGGCGCTATGAAATCTCCCCTCGACATGCTACACCCCAGCTACGACACGCCCGGAAAGCATTCCGTCTGCGATGCTGTAGAAGTGCATGGCGCTGCGTTTTTTGTGCCATGTATACCACACGCAAATTTGTTGTTGTTTTAGCAGTTTTGGCGCAAGAGTGTTTTTTCCCAGAGACAAAGAAAGAAGAAAGACAAAGTATTTTAGTGCAAAATTGTTTTAGTTGATTCACAGCGATATTCTTTTTTTGAGAGGCAAACTATAAAGAAAGCAAAGAGACTAACAAGTCTGGTAAAACTCTGATATTGCATGCTAGGATAATAGAGAAATAATGCAACGCACCATAAAGGGAGACTGATGGAGAGATCATCCGCTTCAAGTCAGAGAGGAAAAAGAGAGCACGTCCTCGGGTGGGTTTGAACCACCAACCTCTCGGTTAACAGCCTAGCGCGCTAACCGATCGCGCCACGGAGACAGCGAGTACATGAGCACAGCTGTGCTTTATGGGGTTCGGAGTCAGAAGGCACTTCGCAGAGAAGAACCGGTTCAGAAAGTTGCCGGTCCAGAAGCCCCGACATCTGTGTGTTGGCCCGGCTAGCTCAGTCGGTAGAGCATGAGACTCTTAATCTCAGGGTCGTGGGTTCGAGCCCCACGCTGAGCGCTGTCTTCTTGGCGCTTAGAAGCCCATCACCCTCCGAGACGTGAACATGAAGAGTCACGCCGTCAATAAAACTTGATCGTGACTCACTCTGCCTTCTTGTGAGAGGCCAGATAGGACCCGTGGCCTGCGTGGTGAATGCGCTGTGTTCTCCCATGCAAGTGGATGTCCGTGCTGTCGTGCAGCTCACTTGAAAATGCCCTGCTGCTCATTATATTGGCCAGGAGTGAAAAACAGAAGGGTGAGAAGGTAGCTGAGGGCGCGACTGCACTGGGAATGCTGTGAGGGCCTCGTTCAGGTCCCGGAAGTCAGAAGCTGGCCGTAAGGGTCACAATGGGAAGTGCAGGGAGAGACAAAAAAAAAAAAAAAAAGAAGCCCAGAAAGACCCCCGGACTTCCCTGACCGGGAATCGAACCCGGGCCGTGGCGGTGAGAGCGCCAAATCCTGACCACTAGACCACCAGGGATCCCCCATGACAGTGCTTTGCGCCCTGTCATACAGAAATACTCACAGGTGCCCCTTCAGGTCAGACCTGGCAAAGCCTTCCGTCTTCAGGGCACATTTCGCCTATGTGCCGTACAGCACTGCCCTGTGTCTTAAAGGAGAAGTCGCTTTTTTTTTCATGACTGGGTTACAGCTTAATGCTGCATAAAGAGTAGCCACAGAGTGTGTCAAAGTGGCTTGTGTTTCCACCTCATCTCCTTTGCTCTGCCTGCGGGGGTATAGCTCAGTGGTAGAGCATTTGACTGCAGATCAAGAGGTCCTAGGTTCAAATCCTGGTGCCCCCTGCGCTGGTTTTCCTGAGTGCAGTTCAGGCTGTCCTTCTTTCTGCCAGTATGGCGTTCCTTGCTGGTCCCCTTTGCTTGATGTGAGTGCTGGCAACGTGAAAGAGTGCCAGAGTCTTCCCCCCCAGCACGGTGCACCAAAAGGTGCTACTGGGGACCCATCCGGCGCTATGAAATCTCCCCTCGACGTGCTACACCCCAGCTACGACACGCCCGGAAAGCATTCCGTCTGCGATGCTGTAGAAGTGCATGGCGCTGCGTTTTTTGTGCCATGTATACCACACGCAAATTTGTTGTTGTTTTAGCAGTTTTGGCGCAAGAGTGTTTTTTCCCAGAGACAAAGAAAGAAGAAAGACAAAGTATTTTAGTGCAAAATTGTTTTAGTTGATTCACAGCGATATTCTTTTTTCGAGAGGCAAACTATAAAGAAAGCAAAGAGACTAACAAGTCTGGTAAAACTCTGATATTGCATGCTAGGATAATAGAGAAATAATGCAACGCACCATAAAGGGAGACTGATGGAGAGATCATCCGCTTCAAGTCAGAGAGGAAAAAGAGAGCACGTCCTCGGGTGGGTTTGAACCACCAACCTCTCGGTTAACAGCCGAGCGCGCTAACCGATCGCGCCACGGAGACAGCGAGTACATGAGCACAGCTGTGCTTTATGGGGTTCGGAGTCAGAAGGCACTTCGCAGAGAAGAACCGGTTCAGAAAGTTGCCGGTCCAGAAGCCCCGACATCTGTGTGTTGGCCCGGCTAGCTCAGTCGGTAGAGCATGAGACTCTTAATCTCAGGGTCGTGGGTTCGAGCCCCACGCTGAGCGCTGTCTTCTTGGCGCTTAGAAGCCCATCACCCTCCGAGACGTGAACATGAAGAGTCACGCCGTCAATAAAACTTGATCGTGACTCACTCTGCCTTCTTGTGAGAGGCCAGATAGGACCCGTGGCCTGCGTGGTGAATGCGCTGTGTTCTCCCATGCAAGTGGATGTCCGTGCTGTCGTGCAGCTCACTTGAAAATGCCCTGCTGCTCATTATATTGGCCAGGAGTGAAAAACAGAAGGGTGAGAAGGTAGCTGAGGGCGCGACTGCACTGGGAATGCTGTGAGGGCCTCGTTCAGGTCCCGGAAGTCAGAAGCTGGCCGTAAGGGTCACAATGGGAAGTGCAGGGAGAGACAAAAAAAAAAAAAAAAAGAAGCCCAGAAAGACCCCCGGACTTCCCTGACCGGGAATCGAACCCGGGCCGTGGCGGTGAGAGCGCCAAATCCTGACCACTAGACCACCAGGGATCCCCCATGACAGTGCTTTGCGCCCTGTCATACAGAAATACTCACAGGTGCCCCTTCAGGTCAGACCTGGCAAAGCCTTCCGTCTTCAGGGCACATTTCGCCTATGTGCCGTACAGCACTGCCCTGTGTCTTAAAGGAGAAGTCGCTTTTTTTTTCATGACTGGGTTACAGCTTAATGCTGCATAAAGAGTAGCCACAGAGTGTGTCAAAGTGGCTTGTGTTTCCACCTCATCTCCTTTGCTCTGCCTGCGGGGGTATAGCTCAGTGGTAGAGCATTTGACTGCAGATCAAGAGGTCCTAGGTTCAAATCCTGGTGCCCCCTGCGCTGGTTTTCCTGAGTGCAGTTCAGGCTGTCCTTCTTTCTGCCAGTATGGCGTTCCTTGCTGGTCCCCTTTGCTTGATGTGAGTGCTGGCAACGTGAAAGAGTGCCAGAGTCTTCCCCCCCAGCACGGTGCACCAAAAGGTGCTACTGGGGACCCATCCGGCGCTATGAAATCTCCCCTCGACGTGCTACACCCCAGCTACGACACGCCCGGAAAGCATTCCGTCTGCGATGCTGTAGAAGTGCATGGCGCTGCGTTTTTTGTGCCATGTATACCACACGCAAATTTGTTGTTGTTTTAGCAGTTTTGGCGCAAGAGTGTTTTTTCCCAGAGACAAAGAAAGAAGAAAGACAAAGTATTTTAGTGCAAAATTGTTTTAGTTGATTCACAGCGATATTCTTTTTTCGAGAGGCAAACTATAAAGAAAGCAAAGAGACTAACAAGTCTGGTAAAACTCTGATATTGCATGCTAGGATAATAGAGAAATAATGCAACGCACCATAAAGGGAGACTGATGGAGAGATCATCCGCTTCAAGTCAGAGAGGAAAAAGAGAGCACGTCCTCGGGTGGGTTTGAACCACCAACCTCTCGGTTAACAGCCGAGCGCGCTAACCGATCGCGCCACGGAGACAGCGAGTACATGAGCACAGCTGTGCTTTATGGGGTTCGGAGTCAGAAGGCACTTCGCAGAGAAGAACCGGTTCAGAAAGTTGCCGGTCCAGAAGCCCCGACATCTGTGTGTTGGCCCGGCTAGCTCAGTTGGTAGAGCATGAGACTCTTAATCTCAGGGTCGTGGGTTCGAGCCCCACGCTGGGCGCTGTCTTCTTGGCGCTTAGAAGCCCATCACCCTCCGAGACGTGAACATGAAGAGTCACGCCGTCAATAAAACTTGATCGTGACTCACTCTGCCTTCTTGTGAGAGGCCAGATAGGACCCGTGGCCTGCGTGGTGAATGCGCTGTGTTCTCCCATGCAAGTGGATGTCCGTGCTGTCGTGCAGCTCACTTGAAAATGCCCTGCTGCTCATTATATTGGCCAGGAGTGAAAAACAGAAGGGTGAGAAGGTAGCTGAGGGCGCGACTGCACTGGGAATGCTGTGAGGGCCTCGTTCAGGTCCCGGAAGTCAGAAGCTGGCCGTAAGGGTCACAATGGGAAGTGCAGGGAGAGACAAAAAAAAAAAAAAAAAAAAAAAAAAGAAGCCCAGAAAGACCCCCGGACTTCCCTGACCGGGAATCGAACCCGGGCCGTGGCGGTGAGAGCGCCAAATCCTGACCACTAGACCACCAGGGATCCCCCATGACAGTGCTTTGCGCCCTGTCATACAGAAATACTCACAGGTGCCCCTTCAGGTCAGACCTGGCAAAGCCTTCCGTCTTCAGGGCACATTTCGCCTATGTGCCGTACAGCACTGCCCTGTGTCTTAAAGGAGAAGTCGCTTTTTTTTTCATGACTGGGTTACAGCTTAATGCTGCATAAAGAGTAGCCACAGAGTGTGTCAAAGTGGCTTGTGTTTCCACCTCATCTCCTTTGCTCTGCCTGCGGGGGTATAGCTCAGTGGTAGAGCATTTGACTGCAGATCAAGAGGTCCTAGGTTCAAATCCTGGTGCCCCCTGCGCTGGTTCTCCTGAGTGCCGTTCAGGCTGTCCTTCTTGCTGCCAGTATGGCGTTCCTTGCTGGTCCCCTTTGCTTGATGTGAGTGCTGGCAACGTGAAAGAGTGCCAGAGTCTTCCCCCCCAGCACGGTGCACCAAAAGGTGCTACTGGGGACCCATCCGGCGCTATGAAATCTCCCCTCGACGTGCTACACCCCAGCTACGACACGCCCGGAAAGCATTCCGTCTGCGATGCTGTAGAAGTGCATGGCGCTGCGTTTTTTGTGCCATGTATACCACACGCAAATTTGTTGTTGTTTTAGCAGTTTTGGCGCAAGAGTGTTTTTTCCCAGAGACAAAGAAAGAAGAAAGACAAAGTATTTTAGTGCAAAATTGTTTTAGTTGATTCACAGCGATATTCTTTTTTCGAGAGGCAAACTATAAAGAAAGCAAAGAGACTAACAAGACTGGTAAAACTCTGATATTGCATGCTAGGATAATAGAGAAATAATGCAACGCACCATAAAGGGAGACTGATGGAGAGATCATCCGCTTCAAGTCAGAGAGGAAAAAGAGAGCACGTCCTCGGGTGGATTTGAACCACCAACCTCTCGGTTAACAGCCGAGCGCGCTAACCGATCGCGCCACGGAGACAGCGAGTACATGAGCACAGCTCTGCTTTATGGGGTTCGGAGTCAGAAGGCACTTCGCAGAGAAGAACCGGTTCAGAAAGTTGCCGGTCCAGAAGCCCCGACATCTGTGTGTTGGCCCGCCTAGCTCAGTCGGTAGAGCATGAGACTCTTAATCTCAGGGTCGTGGGTTCGAGCCCCACGCTGGGCGCTGTCTTCTTGGCGCTTAGAAGCCCATCACCCTCCGAGACGTGAACATGAAGAGTCACGCCGTCAATAAAACTTGATCGTGACTCACTCTGCCTTCTTGTGAGAGGCCAGATAGGACCCGTGGCCTGCGTGGTGAATGCGCTGTGTTCTCCCATGCAAGTGGATGTCCGTGCTGTCGTGCAGCTCACTTGAAAATGCCCTGCTGCTCATTATATTGGCCAGGAGTGAAAAGCAGAAGGGTGAGAAGGTAGCTGAGGGCGCGACTGCACTGGGAATGCTGTGAGGGCCTCGTTCAGGTCCCGGAAGTCAGAAGCTGGCCGTAAGGGTCACAATGGGAAGTGCAGGGAGAGACAAAAAAAAAAAAAAAAAAATAGCCCAGAAAGACCCCTGGACTTCCCTGACCGGGAATCGAACCCGGGCCGTGGCGGTGAGAGCGCCAAATCCTGACCACTAGACCACCAGGGATCCCCCATGACAGTGCTTTGCGCCCTGTCATACAGAAATACTCACAGGTGCCCCTTCAGGTCAGACCTGGCAAAGCCTTCCGTCTTCAGGGCACATTTCGCCTATGTGCCGTACAGCACTGCCCTGTGTCTTAAAGGAGAAGTCGCTTTTTTTTCATGACTGGGTTACAGCTTAATGCTGCATAAAGAGTAGCCACAGAGTGTGTCAAAGTGGCTTGTGTTTCCACCTCATCTCCTTTGCTCTGCCTGCGGGGGTATAGCTCAGTGGTAGAGCATTTGACTGCAGATCAAGAGGTCCTAGGTTCAAATCCTGGTGCCCCCTGCGCTGGTTCTCCTGAGTGCCGTTCAGGCTGTCCTTCTTGCTGCCAGTATGGCGTTCCTTGCTGGTCCCCTTTGCTTGATGTGAGTGCTGGCAACGTGAAAGAGTGCCAGAGTCTTCCCCCCCAGCACGGTGCACCAAAAGGTGCTACTGGGGACCCATCCGGCGCTATGAAATCTCCCCTCGACGTGCTACACCCCAGCTACGACACGCCCGGAAAGCATTCCGTCTGCGATGCTGTAGAAGTGCATGGCGCTGCGTTTTTTGTGCCATGTATACCACACGCAAATTTGTTGTTGTTTTAGCAGTTTTGGCGCAAGAGTGTTTTTTCCCAGAGACAAAGAAAGAAGAAAGACAAAGTATTTTAGTGCAAAATTGTTTTAGTTGATTCACAGCGATATTCTTTTTTTGAGAGGCAAACTATAAAGAAAGCAAAGAGACTAACAAGTCTGGTAAAACTCTGATATTGCATGCTAGGATAATAGAGAAATAATGCAACGCACCATAAAGGGAGACTGATGGAGAGATCATCCGCTTCAAGTCAGAGAGGAAAAAGAGAGCACGTCCTCGGGTGGGTTTGAACCACCAACCTCTCGGTTAACAGCCTAGCGCGCTAACCGATCGCGCCACGGAGACAGCGAGTATATGAGCACAGCTGTGCTTTATGGGGTTCGGAGTCAGAAGGCACTTCGCAGAGAAGAACCGGTTCAGAAAGTTGCCGGTCCAGAAGCCCCGACATCTGTGTGTTGGCCCGGCTAGCTCAGTCGGTAGAGCATGAGACTCTTAATCTCAGGGTCGTGGGTTCGAGCCCCACGCTGGGCGCTGTCTTCTTGGCGCTTAGAAGCCCATCACCCTCCGAGACGTGAACATGAAGAGTCACGCCGTCAATAAAACTTGATCGTGACTCACTCTGCCTTCTTGTGAGAGGCCAGATAGGACCCGTGGCCTGCGTGGTGAATGCGCTGTGTTCTCCCATGCAAGTGGATGTCCGTGCTGTCGTGCAGCTCACTTGAAAATGCCCTGCTGCTCATTATATTGGCCAGGAGTGAAAAACAGAAGGGTGAGAAGGTAGCTGAGGGCGCGACTGCACTGGGAATGCTGTGAGGGCCTCGTTCAGGTCCCGGAAGTCAGAAGCTGGCCGTAAGGGTCACAATGGGAAGTGCAGGGAGAGACAAAAAAAAAAAAAAAAAAAAAAAAGAAGCCCAGAAAGACCCCCGGACTTCCCTGACCGGGAATCGAACCCGGGCCGTGGCGGTGAGAGCGCCAAATCCTGACCACTAGACCACCAGGGATCCCCCATGACAGTGCTTTGCGCCCTGTCATACAGAAATACTCACAGGTGCCCCTTCAGGTCAGACCTGGCAAAGCCTTCCGTCTTCAGGGCACATTTCGCCTATGTGCCGTACAGCACTGCCCTGTGTCTTAAAGGAGAAGTCGCTTTTTTTTTCATGACTGGGTTACAGCTTAATGCTGCATAAAGAGTAGCCACAGAGTGTGTCAAAGTGGCTTGTGTTTCCACCTCATCTCCTTTGCTCTGCCTGCGGGGGTATAGCTCAGTGGTAGAGCATTTGACTGCAGATCAAGAGGTCCTAGGTTCAAATCCTGGTGCCCCCTGCGCTGGTTCTCCTGAGTGCCGTTCAGGCTGTCCTTCTTGCTGCCAGTATGGCGTTCCTTGCTGGTCCCCTTTGCTTGATGTGAGTGCTGGCAACGTGAAAGAGTGCCAGAGTCTTCCCCCCCAGCACGGTGCACCAAAAGGTGCTACTGGGGACCCATCCGGCGCTATGAAATCTCCCCTCGACGTGCTACACCCCAGCTACGACACGCCCGGAAAGCATTCCGTCTGCGATGCTGTAGAAGTGCATGGCGCTGCGTTTTTTGTGCCATGTATACCACACGCAAATTTGTTGTTGTTTTAGCAGTTTTGGCGCAAGAGTGTTTTTTCCCAGAGACAAAGAAAGAAGAAAGACAAAGTATTTTAGTGCAAAATTGTTTTAGTTGATTCACAGCGATATTCTTTTTTCGAGAGGCAAACTATAAAGAAAGCAAAGAGACTAACAAGTCTGGTAAAACTCTGATATTGCATGCTAGGATAATAGAGAAATAATGCAACGCACCATAAAGGGAGACTGATGGAGAGATCATCCGCTTCAAGTCAGAGAGGAAAAAGAGAGCACGTCCTCGGGTGGGTTTGAACCACCAACCTCTCGGTTAACAGCCGAGCGCGCTAACCGATCGCGCCACGGAGACAGCGAGTACATGAGCACAGCTGTGCTTTATGGGGTTCAGAGTCAGAAGGCACTTCGCAGAGAAGAACCGGTTCAGAAAGTTGCCGGTCCAGAAGCCCCGACATCTGTGTGTTGGCCCGGCTAGCTCAGTCGGTAGAGCATGAGACTCTTAATCTCAGGGTCGTGGGTTCGAGCCCCACGCTGGGCGCTGTCTTCTTGGCGCTTAGAAGCCCATCACCCTCCGAGACGTGAACATGAAGAGTCACGCCGTCAATAAAACTTGATCGTGACTCACTCTGCCTTCTTGTGAGAGGCCAGATAGGACCCGTGGCCTGCGTGGTGAATGCGCTGTGTTCTCCCATGCAAGTGGATGTCCGTGCTGTCGTGCAGCTCACTTGAAAATGCCCTGCTGCTCATTATATTGGCCAGGAGTGAAAAACAGAAGGGTGAGAAGGTAGCTGAGGGCGCGACTGCACTGGGAATGCTGTGAGGGCCTCGTTCAGGTCCCGGAAGTCAGAAGCTGGCCGTAAGGGTCACAATGGGAAGTGCAGGGAGAGACAAAAAAAAAAAAAAAAGAAGCCCAGAAAGACCCCCGGACTTCCCTGACCGGGAATCGAACCCGGGCCGTGGCGGTGAGAGCGCCAAATCCTGACCACTAGACCACCAGGGATCCCCCATGACAGTGCTTTGCGCCCTGTCATACAGAAATACTCACAGGTGCCCCTTCAGGTCAGACCTGGCAAAGCCTTCCGTCTTCAGGGCACATTTCGCCTATGTGCCGTACAGCACTGCCCTGTGTCTTAAAGGAGAAGTCGCTTTTTTTTTCATGACTGGGTTACAGCTTAATGCTGCATAAAGAGTAGCCACAGAGTGTGTCAAAGTGGCTTGTGTTTCCACCTCATCTCCTTTGCTCTGCCTGCGGGGGTATAGCTCAGTGGTAGAGCATTTGACTGCAGATCAAGAGGTCCTAGGTTCAAATCCTGGTGCCCCCTGCGCTGGTTCTCCTGAGTGCCGTTCAGGCTGTGCTTCTTGCTGCCAGTATGGCGTTCCTTGCTGGTCCCCTTTGCTTGATGTGAGTGCTGGCAACGTGAAAGAGTGCCAGAGTCTTCCCCCCCAGCACGGTGCACCAAAAGGTGCTACTGGGGACCCATCCGGCGCTATGAAATCTCCCCTCGACGTGCTACACCCCAGCTACGACACGCCCGGAAAGCATTCCGTCTGCGATGCTGTAGAAGTGCATGGCGCTGCGTTTTTTGTGCCATGTATACCACACGCAAATTTGTTGTTGTTTTAGCAGTTTTGGCGCAAGAGTGTTTTTTCCCAGAGACAAAGAAAGAAGAAAGACAAAGTATTTTAGTGCAAAATTGTTTTAGTTGATTCACAGCGATATTCTTTTTTTGAGAGGCAAACTATAAAGAAAGCAAAGAGACTAACAAGTCTGGTAAAACTCTGATATTGCATGCTAGGATAATAGAGAAATAATGCAACGCACCATAAAGGGAGACTGATGGAGAGATCATCCGCTTCAAGTCAGAGAGGAAAAAGAGAGCACGCCCCCGGGTGGGTTTGAACCACCAACCTCTCGGTTAACAGCCGAGCGCGCTAACCGATCGCGCCACGGAGACAGCGAGTACATGAGCACAGCTGTGCTTTATGGGGTTCGGAGTCAGAAGGCACTTCGCAGAGAAGAACCGGTTCAGAAAGTTGCCGGTCCAGAAGCCCTGACATCTGTGTGTTGGCCCAGCTAGCTCAGTCGGTAGAGCATGAGACTCTTAATCTCAGGGTCGTGGGTTCGAGCCCCACGCTGGGCGCTGTCTTCTTGGCGCTTAGAAGCCCATCACCCTCCGAGACGTGAACATGAAGAGTCACGCCGTCAATAAAACTTGATCGTGACTCACTCTGCCTTCTTGTGAGAGGCCAGATAGGACCCGTGGCCTGCGTGGTGAATGCGCTGTGTTCTCCCATGCAAGTGGATGTCCGTGCTGTCGTGCAGCTCACTTGAAAATGCCCTGCTGCTCATTATATTGGCCAGGAGTGAAAAACAGAAGGGTGAGAAGGTAGCTGAGGGCGCGACTGCACTGGGAATGCTGTGAGGGCCTCGTTCAGGTCCCGGAAGTCAGAAGCTGGCCGTAAGGGTCACAATGGGAAGTGCAGGGAGAGACAAAAAAAAAAAAAAAAAAAAAAAAAAGAAGCCCAGAAAGACCCCCGGACTTCCCTGACCGGGAATCGAACCCGGGCCGTGGCGGTGAGAGCGCCAAATCCTGACCACTAGACCACCAGGGATCCCCCATGACAGTGCTTTGCGCCCTGTCATACAGAAATACTCACAGGTGCCCCTTCAGGTCAGACCTGGCAAAGCCTTCCGTCTTCAGGGCACATTTCGCCTATGTGCCGTACAGCACTGCCCTGTGTCTTAAAGGAGAAGTCGCTTTTTTTTTCATGACTGGGTTACAGCTTAATGCTGCATAAAGAGTAGCCACAGAGTGTGTCAAAGTGGCTTGTGTTTCCACCTCATCTCCTTTGCTCTGCCTGCGGGGGTATAGCTCAGTGGTAGAGCATTTGACTGCAGATCAAGAGGTCCTAGGTTCAAATCCTGGTGCCCCCTGCGCTGGTTCTCCTGAGTGCCGTTCAGGCTGTCCTTCTTGCTGCCAGTATGGCGTTCCTTGCTGGTCCCCTTTGCTTGATGTGAGTGCTGGCAACGTGAAAGAGTGCCAGAGTCTTCCCCCCCAGCACGGTGCACCAAAAGGTGCTACTGGGGACCCATCCGGCGCTATGAAATCTCCCCTCGACGTGCTACACCCCAGCTACGACACGCCCGGAAAGCATTCCGTCTGCGATGCTGTAGAAGTGCATGGCGCTGCGTTTTTTGTGCCATGTATACCACACGCAAATTTGTTGTTGTTTTAGCAGTTTTGGCGCAAGAGTGTTTTTTCCCAGAGACAAAGAAAGAAGAAAGACAAAGTATTTTAGTGCAAAATTGTTTTAGTTGATTCACAGCGATATTCTTTTTTTGAGAGGCAAACTATAAAGAAAGCAAAGAGACTAACAAGTCTGGTAAAACTCTGATATTGCATGCTAGGATAATAGAGAAATAATGCAACGCACCATAAAGGGAGACTGATGGAGAGATCATCCGCTTCAAGTCAGAGAGGAAAAAGAGAGCACGTCCTCGGGTGGGTTTGAACCACCAACCTCTCGGTTAACAGCCGAGCGCGCTAACCGATCGCGCCACGGAGACAGCGAGTACATGAGCACAGCTGTGCTTTATGGGGTTCGGAGTCAGAAGGCACTTCGCAGAGAAGAACCGGTTCAGAAAGTTGCCGGTCCAGAAGCCCCGACATCTGTGTGTTGGCCCGGCTAGCTCAGTCGGTAGAGCATGAGACTCTTAATCTCAGGGTCGTGGGTTCGAGCCCCACGCTGGGTGCTGTCTTCTTGGCGCTTAGAAGCCCATCACCCTCCGAGACGTGAACATGAAGAGTCACGCCGTCAATAAAACTTGATCATGACTCACTCTGCCTTCTTGTGAGAGGCCAGATAGGACCCGTGGCCTGCGTGGTGAATGCGCTGTGTTCTCCCATGCAAGTGGATGTCCGTGCTGTCGTGCAGCTCACTTGAAAATGCCCTGCTGCTCATTATATTGGCCAGGAGTGAAAAACAGAAGGGTGAGAAGGTAGCTGAGGGCGCGACTGCACTGGGAATGCTGTGAGGGCCTCGTTCAGGTCCCGGAAGTCAGAAGCTGGCCGTAAGGGTCACAATGGGAAGTGCAGGGAGAGACAAAAAAAAAAAAAAAAAAAAAAAGAAGCCCAGAAAGACCCCCGGACTTCCCTGACCGGGAATCGAACCCGGGCCGTGGCGGTGAGAGCGCCAAATCCTGACCACTAGACCACCAGGGATCCCCCATGATACTGCTTTGCGCCCTGTCATACAGAAATACTCACAGGTGCCCCTTCAGGTCAGACCTGGCAAAGCCTTCCGTCTTCAGGGCACATTTCGCCTATGTGCCGTACAGCACTGCCCTGTGTCTTAAAGGAGAAGTCGCTTTTTTTTTCATGACTGGGTTACAGCTTAATGCTGCATAAAGAGTAGCCACAGAGTGTGTCAAAGTGGCTTGTGTTTCCACCTCATCTCCTTTGCTCTGCCTGCGGGGGTATAGCTCAGTGGTAGAGCATTTGACTGCAGATCAAGAGGTCCTAGGTTCAAATCCTGGTGCCCCCTGCGCTGGTTCTCCTGAGTGCCATTCAGGCTGTGCTTCTTGCTGCCAGTATGGCGTTCCTTGCTGGTCCCCTTTGCTTGATGTGAGTGCTGGCAACGTGAAAGAGTGCCAGAGTCTTCCCCCCCAGCACGGTGCACCAAAAGGTGCTACTGGGGACCCATCCGGCGCTATGAAATCTCCCCTCGACGTGCTACACCCCAGCTACGACACGCCCGGAAAGCATTCCGTCTGCGATGCTGTAGAAGTGCATGGCGCTGCGTTTTTTGTGCGATGTATACCACACGCAAATTTGTTGTTGTTTTAGCAGTTTTGGCGCAAGAGTGTTTTTTCCCAGAGACAAAGAAAGAAGAAAGACAAAGTATTTTAGTGCAAAATTGTTTTAGTTGATTCACAGCGATATTCTTTTTTTGAGAGGCAAACTATAAAGAAAGCAAAGAGACTAACAAGTCTGGTAAAACTCTGATATTGCATGCTAGGATAATAGAGAAATAATGCAACGCACCATAAAGGGAGACTGATGGAGAGATCATCCGCTTCAAGTCAGAGAGGAAAAAGAGAGCACGTCCTCGGGTGGGTTTGAACCACCAACCTCTCGGTTAACAGCCGAGAGCGCTAACCGATCGCGCCACGGAGACAGCGAGTACATGAGCACAGCTGTGCTTTATGGGGTTCGGAGTCAGAAGGCACTTCGCAGAGAAGAACCGGTTCAGAAAGTTGCCGGTCCAGAAGCCCCGACATCTGTGTGTTGGCCCGGCTAGCTCAGTCGGTAGAGCATGAGACTCTTAATCTCATGGTCGTGGGTTCGAGCCCCACGCTGGGTGCTGTCTTCTTGGCGCTTAGAAGCCCATCACCCTCCGAGACGTGAACATGAAGAGTCACGCCGTCAATAAAACTTGATCGTGACTCACTCTGCCTTCTTGTGAGAGGCCAGATAGGACCCGTGGCCTGCGTGGTGAATGCGCTGTGTTCTCCCATGCAAGTGCATGTCCGTGCTGTCGTGCAGCTCACTTGAAAATGCCCTGCTGCTCATTATATTGGCCAGGAGTGAAAAACAGAAGGGTGAGAAGGTAGCTGAGGGCGCGACTGCACTGGGAATGCTGTGAGGGCCTCGTTCAGGTCCCGGAAGTCAGAAGCTGGCCGTAAGGGTCACAATGGGAAGTGCAGGGAGAGACAAAAAAAAAAAAAAAAAAAGAAGCCCAGAAAGACCCCCGGACTTCCCTGACCGGGAATCGAACCCGGGCCGTGGCGGTGAGAGCGCCAAATCCTGACCACTAGACCACCAGGGATCCCCCATGACAGTGCTTTGCGCCCTGTCTTACAGAAATACTCACAGGTGCCCCTTCAGGTCAGACCTGGCAAAGCCTTCCGTCTTCAGGGCACATTTCGCCTATGTGCCGTACAGCACTGCCCTGTGTCTTAAAGGAGAAGTCGCTTTTTTTTTCATGACTGGGTTACAGCTTAATGCTGCATAAAGAGTAGCCACAGAGTGTGTCAAAGTGGCTTGTGTTTCCACCTCATCTCCTTTGCTCTGCCTGCGGGGGTATAGCTCAGTGGTAGAGCATTTGACTGCAGATCAAGAGGTCCTAGGTTCAAATCCTGGTGCCCCCTGCGCTGGTTCTCCTGAGTGCCGTTCAGGCTGTGCTTCTTGCTGCCAGTATGGCGTTCCTTGCTGGTCCCCTTTGCTTGATGTGAGTGCTGGCAACGTGAAAGAGTGCCAGAGTCTTCCCCCCCAGCACGGTGCACCAAAAGGTGCTACTGGGGACCCATCCGGCGCTATGAAATCTCCCCTCGACGTGCTACACCCCAGCTACGACACGCCCGGAAAGCATTCCGTCTGCGATGCTGTAGAAGTGCATGGCGCTGCGTTTTTTGTGCCATGTATACCACACGCAAATTTGTTGTTGTTTTAGCAGTTTTGGCGCAAGAGTGTTTTTTCCCAGAGACAAAGAAAGAAGAAAGACAAAGTATTTTAGTGCAAAATTGTTTTAGTTGATTCACAGCGATATTCTTTTTTTGAGAGGCAAACTATAAAGAAAGCAAAGAGACTAACAAGTCTGGTAAAACTCTGATATTGCATGCTAGGATAATAGAGAAATAATGCAACGCACCATAAAGGGAGACTGATGGAGAGATCATCCGCTTCAAGTCAGAGAGGAAAAAGAGAGCACGCCCCCGGGTGGGTTTGAACCACCAACCTCTCGGTTAACAGCCGAGCGCGCTAACCGATCGCGCCACGGAGACAGCGAGTACATGAGCACAGCTGTGCTTTATGGGGTTCGGAGTCAGAAGGCACTTCGCAGAGAAGAACCGGTTCAGAAAGTTGCCGGTCCAGAAGCCCTGACATCTGTGTGTTGGCCCAGCTAGCTCAGTCGGTAGAGCATGAGACTCTTAATCTCAGGGTCGTGGGTTCGAGCCCCACGCTGGGCGCTGTCTTCTTGGCGCTTAGAAGCCCATCACCCTCCGAGACGTGAACATGAAGAGTCACGCCGTCAATAAAACTTGATCGTGACTCACTCTGCCTTCTTGTGAGAGGCCAGATAGGACCCGTGGCCTGCGTGGTGAATGCGCTGTGTTCTCCCATGCAAGTGGATGTCCGTGCTGTCGTGCAGCTCACTTGAAAATGCCCTGCTGCTCATTATATTGGCCAGGAGTGAAAAACAGAAGGGTGAGAAGGTAGCTGAGGGCGCGACTGCACTGGGAATGCTGTGAGGGCCTCGTTCAGGTCCCGGAAGTCAGAAGCTGGCCGTAAGGGTCACAATGGGAAGTGCAGGGAGAGACAAAAAAAAAAAAAAAAAAAAACAAGAAGCCCAGAAAGACCCCCGGACTTCCCTGACCGGGAATCGAACCCGGGCCGTGGCGGTGAGAGCGCCAAATCCTGACCACTAGACCACCAGGGATCCCCCATGACACTGCTTTGCGCCCTGTCATACAGAAATACTCACAGGTGCCCCTTCAGGTCAGACCTGGCAAAGCCTTCCGTCTTCAGGGCACATTTCGCCTATGTGCCGTACAGCACTGCCCTGTGTCTTAAAGGAGAAGTCGCTTTTTTTTTCATGACTGGGTTACAGCTTAATGCTGCATAAAGAGTAGCCACAGAGTGTGTCAAAGTGGCTTGTGTTTCCACCTCATCTCCTTTGCTCTGCCTGCGGGGGTATAGCTCAGTGGTAGAGCATTTGACTGCAGATCAAGAGGTCCTAGGTTCAAATCCTGGTGCCCCCTGCGCTGGTTCTCCTGAGTGCCGTTCAGGCTGTCCTTCTTGCTGCCAGTATGGCGTTCCTTGCTGGTCCCCTTTGCTTGATGTGAGTGCTGGCAACGTGAAAGAGTGCCAGAGTCTTCCCCCCCAGCACGGTGCACCAAAAGGTGCTACTGGGGACCCATCCGGCGCTATGAAATCTCCCCTCGACGTGCTACACCCCAGCTACGACACGCCCGGAAAGCATTCCGTCTGCGATGCTGTAGAAGTGCATGGCGCTGCGTTTTTTGTGCCATGTATACCACACGCAAATTTGTTGTTGTTTTAGCAGTTTTGGCGCAAGAGTGTTTTTTCCCAGAGACAAAGAAAGAAGAAAGACAAAGTATTTTAGTGCAAAATTGTTTTAGTTGATTCACAGCGATATTCTTTTTTTGAGAGGCAAACTATAAAGAAAGCAAAGAGACTAACAAGTCTGGTAAAACTCTGATATTGCATGCTAGGATAATAGAGAAATAATGCAACGCACCATAAAGGGAGACTGATGGAGAGATCATCCGCTTCAAGTCAGAGAGGAAAAAGAGAGCACGTCCTCGGGTGGGTTTGAACCACCAACCTCTCGGTTAACAGCCGAGCGCGCTAACCGATCGCGCCACGGAGACAGCGAGTACATGAGCACAGCTGTGCTTTATGGGGTTCGGAGTCAGAAGGCACTTCGCAGAGAAGAACCGGTTCAGAAAGTTGCCGGTCCAGAAGCCCCGACATCTGTGTGTTGGCCCGGCTAGCTCAGTCGGTAGAGCATGAGACTCTTAATCTCAGGGTCGTGGGTTCGAGCCCCACGCTGGGTGCTGTCTTCTTGGCGCTTAGAAGCCCATCACCCTCCGAGACGTGAACATGAAGAGTCACGCCGTCAATAAAACTTGATCATGACTCACTCTGCCTTCTTGTGAGAGGCCAGATAGGACCCGTGGCCTGCGTGGTGAATGCGCTGTGTTCTCCCATGCAAGTGGATGTCCGTGCTGTCGTGCAGCTCACTTGAAAATGCCCTGCTGCTCATTATATTGGCCAGGAGTGAAAAACAGAAGGGTGAGAAGGTAGCTGAGGGCGCGACTGCACTGGGAATGCTGTGAGGGCCTCGTTCAGGTCCCGGAAGTCAGAAGCTGGCCGTAAGGGTCACAATGGGAAGTGCAGGGAGAGACAAAAAAAAAAAAAAAAAAAAAAAAAGAAGCCCAGAAAGACCCCCGGACTTCCCTGACCGGGAATCGAACCCGGGCCGTGGCGGTGAGAGCGCCAAATCCTGACCACTAGACCACCAGGGATCCCCCATGATACTGCTTTGCGCCCTGTCATACAGAAATACTCACAGGTGCCCCTTCAGGTCAGACCTGGCAAAGCCTTCCGTCTTCAGGGCACATTTCGCCTATGTGCCGTACAGCACTGCCCTGTGTCTTAAAGGAGAAGTCGCTTTTTTTTTCATGACTGGGTTACAGCTTAATGCTGCATAAAGAGTAGCCACAGAGTGTGTCAAAGTGGCTTGTGTTTCCACCTCATCTCCTTTGCTCTGCCTGCGGGGGTATAGCTCAGTGGTAGAGCATTTGACTGCAGATCAAGAGGTCCTAGGTTCAAATCCTGGTGCCCCCTGCGCTGGTTCTCCTGAGTGCCATTCAGGCTGTGCTTCTTGCTGCCAGTATGGCGTTCCTTGCTGGTCCCCTTTGCTTGATGTGAGTGCTGGCAACGTGAAAGAGTGCCAGAGTCTTCCCCCCCAGCACGGTGCACCAAAAGGTGCTACTGGGGACCCATCCGGCGCTATGAAATCTCCCCTCGACGTGCTACACCCCAGCTACGACACGCCCGGAAAGCATTCCGTCTGCGATGCTGTAGAAGTGCATGGCGCTGCGTTTTTTGTGCCATGTATACCACACGCAAATTTGTTGTTGTTTTAGCAGTTTTGGCGCAAGAGTGTTTTTTCCCAGAGACAAAGAAAGAAGAAAGACAAAGTATTTTAGTGCAAAATTGTTTTAGTTGATTCACAGCGATATTCTTTTTTTGAGAGGCAAACTATAAAGAAAGCAAAGAGACTAACAAGTCTGGTAAAACTCTGATATTGCATGCTAGGATAATAGAGAAATAATGCAACGCACCATAAAGGGAGACTGATGGAGAGATCATCCGCTTCAAGTCAGAGAGGAAAAAGAGAGCACGTCCTCGGGTGGGTTTGAACCACCAACCTCTCGGTTAACAGCCGAGAGCGCTAACCGATCGCGCCACGGAGACAGCGAGTACATGAGCACAGCTGTGCTTTATGGGGTTCGGAGTCAGAAGGCACTTCGCAGAGAAGAACCGGTTCAGAAAGTTGCCGGTCCAGAAGCCCCGACATCTGTGTGTTGGCCCGGCTAGCTCAGTCGGTAGAGCATGAGACTCTTAATCTCAGGGTCGTGGGTTCGAGCCCCACGCTGGGTGCTGTCTTCTTGGCGCTTAGAAGCCCATCACCCTCCGAGACGTGAACATGAAGAGTCACGCCGTCAATAAAACTTGATCGTGACTCACTCTGCCTTCTTGTGAGAGGCCAGATAGGACCCGTGGCCTGCGTGGTGAATGCGCTGTGTTCTCCCATGCAAGTGCATGTCCGTGCTGTCGTGCAGCTCACTTGAAAATGCCCTGCTGCTCATTATATTGGCCAGGAGTGAAAAACAGAAGGGTGAGAAGGTAGCTGAGGGCGCGACTGCACTGGGAATGCTGTGAGGGCCTCGTTCAGGTCCCGGAAGTCAGAAGCTGGCCGTAAGGGTCACAATGGGAAGTGCAGGGAGAGACAAAAAAAAAAAAAAAAAGAAGCCCAGAAAGACCCCCGGACTTCCCTGACCGGGAATCGAACCCGGGCCGTGGCGGTGAGAGCGCCAAATCCTGACCACTAGACCACCAGGGATCCCCCATGACAGTGCTTTGCGCCCTGTCTTACAGAAATACTCACAGGTGCCCCTTCAGGTCAGACCTGGCAAAGCCTTCCGTCTTCAGGGCACATTTCGCCTATGTGCCGTACAGCACTGCCCTGTGTCTTAAAGGAGAAGTCGCTTTTTTTTTCATGACTGGGTTACAGCTTAATGCTGCATAAAGAGTAGCCACAGAGTGTGTCAAAGTGGCTTGTGTTTCCACCTCATCTCCTTTGCTCTGCCTGCGGGGGTATAGCTCAGTGGTAGAGCGTTTGACTGCAGATCAAGAGGTCCTAGGTTCAAATCCTGGTGCCCCCTGCGCTGGTTCTCCTGAGTGCCGTTCAGGCTGTGCTTCTTGCTGCCAGTATGGCGTTCCTTGCTGGTCCCCTTTGCTTGATGTGAGTGCTGGCAACGTGAAAGAGTGCCAGAGTCTTCCCCCCCAGCACGGTGCACCAAAAGGTGCTACTGGGGACCCATCCGGCGCTATGAAATCTCCCCTCGACGTGCTACACCCCAGCTACGACACGCCCGGAAAGCATTCCGTCTGCGATGCTGTAGAAGTGCATGGCGCTGCGTTTTTTGTGCCATGTATACCACACGCAAATTTGTTGTTGTTTTAGCAGTTTTGGCGCAAGAGTGTTTTTTCCCAGAGACAAAGAAAGAAGAAAGACAAAGTATTTTAGTGCAAAATTGTTTTAGTTGATTCACAGCGATATTCTTTTTTTGAGAGGCAAACTATAAAGAAAGCAAAGAGACTAACAAGTCTGGTAAAACTCTGATATTGCATGCTAGGATAATAGAGAAATAATGCAACGCACCATAAAGGGAGACTGATGGAGAGATCATCCGCTTCAAGTCAGAGAGGAAAAAGAGAGCACGCCCCCGGGTGGGTTTGAACCACCAACCTCTCGGTTAACAGCCGAGCGCGCTAACCGATCGCGCCACGGAGACAGCGAGTACATGAGCACAGCTGTGCTTTATGGGGTTCGGAGTCAGAAGGCACTTCGCAGAGAAGAACCGGTTCAGAAAGTTGCCGGTCCAGAAGCCCTGACATCTGTGTGTTGGCCCAGCTAGCTCAGTCGGTAGAGCATGAGACTCTTAATCTCAGGGTCGTGGGTTCGAGCCCCACGCTGGGCGCTGTCTTCTTGGCGCTTAGAAGCCCATCACCCTCCGAGACGTGAACATGAAGAGTCACGCCGTCAATAAAACTTGATCGTGACTCACTCTGCCTTCTTGTGAGAGGCCAGATAGGACCCGTGGCCTGCGTGGTGAATGCGCTGTGTTCTCCCATGCAAGTGGATGTCCGTGCTGTCGTGCAGCTCACTTGAAAATGCCCTGCTGCTCATTATATTGGCCAGGAGTGAAAAACAGAAGGGTGAGAAGGTAGCTGAGGGCGCGACTGCACTGGGAATGCTGTGAGGGCCTCGTTCAGGTCCCGGAAGTCAGAAGCTGGCCGTAAGGGTCACAATGGGAAGTGCAGGGAGAGACAAAAAAAAAAAAAAAAAAAAAACAAGAAGCCCAGAAAGACCCCCGGACTTCCCTGACCGGGAATCGAACCCGGGCCGTGGCGGTGAGAGCGCCAAATCCTGACCACTAGACCACCAGGGATCCCCCATGACAGTGCTTTGCGCCCTGTCATACAGAAATACTCACAGGTGCCCCTTCAGGTCAGACCTGGCAAAGCCTTCCGTCTTCAGGGCACATTTCGCCTATGTGCCGTACAGCACTGCCCTGTGTCTTAAAGGAGAAGTCGCTTTTTTTTTCATGACTGGGTTACAGCTTAATGCTGCATAAAGAGTAGCCACAGAGTGTGTCAAAGTGGCTTGTGTTTCCACCTCATCTCCTTTGCTCTGCCTGCGGGGGTATAGCTCAGTGGTAGAGCATTTGACTGCAGATCAAGAGGTCCTAGGTTCAAATCCTGGTGCCCCCTGCGCTGGTTCTCCTGAGTGCCGTTCAGGCTGTCCTTCTTGCTGCCAGTATGGCGTTCCTTGCTGGTCCCCTTTGCTTGATGTGAGTGCTGGCAACGTGAAAGAGTGCCAGAGTCTTCCCCCCCAGCACGGTGCACCAAAAGGTGCTACTGGGGACCCATCCGGCGCTATGAAATCTCCCCTCGACGTGCTACACCCCAGCTACGACACGCCCGGAAAGCATTCCGTCTGCGATGCTGTAGAAGTGCATGGCGCTGCGTTTTTTGTGCCATGTATACCACACGCAAATTTGTTGTTGTTTTAGCAGTTTTGGCGCAAGAGTGTTTTTTCCCAGAGACAAAGAAAGAAGAAAGACAAAGTATTTTAGTGCAAAATTGTTTTAGTTGATTCACAGCGATATTCTTTTTTTGAGAGGCAAACTATAAAGAAAGCAAAGAGACTAACAAGTCTGGTAAAACTCTGATATTGCATGCTAGGATAATAGAGAAATAATGCAACGCACCATAAAGGGAGACTGATGGAGAGATCATCCGCTTCAAGTCAGAGAGGAAAAAGAGAGCACGTCCTCGGGTGGGTTTGAACCACCAACCTCTCGGTTAACAGCCGAGCGCGCTAACCGATCGCGCCACGGAGACAGCGAGTACATGAGCACAGCTGTGCTTTATGGGGTTCGGAGTCAGAAGGCACTTCGCAGAGAAGAACCGGTTCAGAAAGTTGCCGGTCCAGAAGCCCCGACATCTGTGTGTTGGCCCGGCTAGCTCAATTGGTAGAGCATGAGACTCTTAATCTCAGGGTCGTGGGTTCGAGCCCCACGCTGGGCGCTGTCTTCTTGGCGCTTAGAAGCCCATCACCCTCCGAGACTTGAACATGAAGAGTCACGCCGTCAATAAAACTTGATCGTGACTCACTCTGCCTTCTTGTGAGAGGCCAGATAGGACCCGTGGCCTGCGTGGTGAATGCGCTGTGTTCTCCCATGCAAGTGGATGTCCGTGCTGTCGTGCAGCTCACTTGAAAATGCCCTGCTGCTCATTATATTGGCCAGGAGTGAGAAACAGAAGGGTGAGAAGGTAGCTGAGGGCTCGACTGCACTGGGAATGCTGTGAGGGCCTCGTTCAGGTCCCGGAAGTCAGAAGCTGGCCGTAAGGGTCACAATGGGAAGTGCAGGGAGAGACAAAAAAAAAAAAAAAAAAAAAGAAGCCCAGAAAGACCCCCGGACTTCCCTGACCGGGAATCGAACCCGGGCCGTGGCGGTGAGAGCGCCAAATCCTGACCACTAGACCACCAGGGATCCCCCATGACAGTGCTTTGCGCCCTGTCATACAGAAATACTCACAGGTGCCCCTTCAGGTCAGACCTGGCAAAGCCTTCCGTCTTCAGGGCACATTTCGCCTATGTGCCGTACAGCACTGCCCTGTGTCTTAAAGGAGAAGTCGCTTTTTTTTTCATGACTGGGTTTCAGCTTAATGCTGCATAAAGAGTAGCCACAGAGTGTGTCAAAGTGGCTTGTGTTTCCACCTCATCTCCTTTGCTCTGCCTGCGGGGGTATAGCTCAGTGGTAGAGCATTTGACTGCAGATCAAGAGGTCCTAGGTTCAAATCCTGGTGCCCCCTGCGCTGGTTCTCCTGAGTGCCGTTCAGGCTGTCCTTCTTGCTGCCAGTATGGCGTTCCTTGCTGGTCCCCTTTGCTTGATGTGAGTGCTGGCAACGTGAAAGAGTGCCAGAGTCTTCCCCCCCAGCACGGTGCACCAAAAGGTGCTACTGGGGACCCATCCGGCGCTATGAAATCTCCCCTCGACGTGCTACACCCCAGCTACGACACGCCCGGAAAGCATTCCGTCTGCGATGCTGTAGAAGTGCATGGCGCTGCGTTTTTTGTGCCATGTATACCACACGCAAATTTGTTGTTGTTTTAGCAGTTTTGGCGCAAGAGTGTTTTTTCCCAGAGACAAAGAAAGAAGAAAGACAAAGTATTTTAGTGCAAAATTGTTTTAGTTGATTCACAGCGATATTCTTTTTTCGAGAGGCAAACTATAAAGAAAGCAAAGAGACTAACAAGTCTGGTAAAACTCTGATATTGCATGCTAGGATAATAGAGAAATAATGCAACGCACCATAAAGGGAGACTGATGGAGAGATCATCCGCTTCAAGTCAGAGAGGAAAAAGAGAGCACGTCCTCGGGTGGGTTTGAACCACCAACCTCTCGGTTAACAGCCGAGCGCGCTAACCGATCGCGCCACGGAGACAGCGAGTACATGAGCACAGCTGTGCTTTATGGGGTTCGGAGTCAGAAGGCACTTCGCAGAGAAGAACCGGTTCAGAAAGTTGCCGGTCCAGAAGCCCCAACATTTGTGTGTTGGCCCGGCTAGCTCAGTCGGTAGAGCATGAGACTCTTAATCTCAGGGTCGTGGGTTCGAGCCCCACGCTGGGCGCTGTCTTCTTGGCGCTTAGAAGCCCATCACCCTCCGAGACGTGAACATGAAGAGTCACGCCGTCAATAAAACTTGATCGTGACTCACTCTGCCTTCTTGTGAGAGGCCAGATAGGACCCGTGGCCTGCGTGGTGAATGCGCTGTGTTCTCCCATGCAAGTGGATGTCCGTGCTGTCGTGCAGCTCACTTGAAAATGCCCTGCTGCTCATTATATTGGCCAGGAGTGAAAAACAGAAGGGTGAGAAGGTAGCTGAGGGCGCGACTGCACTGGGAATGCTGTGAGGGCCTCGTTCAGGTCCCGGAAGTCAGAAGCTGGCCGTAAGGGTCACAATGGGAAGTGCAGGGAGAGACAAAAAAAAAAAAAAAAAAAGAAGCCCAGAAAGACCCCCGGACTTCCCTGACCGGGAATCGAACCTGGGCCGTGGCGGTGAGAGCGCCAAATCCTGACCACTAGACCACCAGGGATCCCCCATGACAGTGCTTTGCGCCCTGTCATACAGAAATACTCACAGGTGCCCCTTCAGGTCAGACCTGGCAAAGCCTTCCGTCTTCAGGGCACATTTCGCCTATGTGCCGTACAGCACTGCCCTGTGTCTTAAAGGAGAAGTCGCTTTTTTTTTCATGACTGGGTTACAGCTTAATGCTGCATAAAGAGTAGCCACAGAGTGTGTCAAAGTGGCTTGTGTTTCCACCTCATCTCCTTTGCTCTGCCTGCGGGGGTATAGCTCAGTGGTAGAGCATTTGACTGCAGATCAAGAGGTCCTAGGTTCAAATCCTGGTGCCCCCTGCGCTGGTTCTCCTGAGTGCCATTCAGGCTGTGCTTCTTGCTGCCAGTATGGCGTTCCTTGCTGGTCCCCTTTGCTTGATGTGAGTGCTGGCAACGTGAAAGAGTGCCAGAGTCTTCCCCCCCAGCACGGTGCACCAAAAGGTGCTACTGGGGACCCATCCGGCGCTATGAAATCTCCCCTCGACGTGCTACACCCCAGCTACGACACGCCCGGAAAGCATTCCGTCTGCGATGCTGTAGAAGTGCATGGCGCTGCGTTTTTTGTGCCATGTATACCACACGCAAATTTGTTGTTGTTTTAGCAGTTTTGGCGCAAGAGTGTTTTTTCCCAGAGACAAAGAAAGAAGAAAGACAAAGTATTTTAGTGCAAAATTGTTTTAGTTGATTCACAGCGATATTCTTTTTTTGAGAGGCAAACTATAAAGAAAGCAAAGAGACTAACAAGTCTGGTAAAACTCTGATATTGCATGCTAGGATAATAGAGAAATAATGCAACGCACCATAAAGGGAGACTGATGGAGAGATCATCCGCTTCAAGTCAGAGAGGAAAAAGAGAGCACGCCCCCGGGTGGGTTTGAACCACCAACCTCTCGGTTAACAGCCGAGCGCGCTAACCGATCGCGCCACGGAGACAGCGAGTACATGAGCACAGCTGTGCTTTATGGGGTTCGGAGTCAGAAGGCACTTCGCAGAGAAGAACCGGTTCAGAAAGTTGCCGGTCCAGAAGCCCCGACATCTGTGTGTTGGCCCGGCTAGCTCAGTCGGTAGAGCATGAGACTCTTAATCTCAGGGTCGTGGGTTCGAGCCCCACGCTGGGTGCTGTCTTCTTGGCGCTTAGAAGCCCATCACCCTCCGAGACGTGAACATGAAGAGTCACGCCGTCAATAAAACTTGATCGTGACTCACTCTGCCTTCTTGTGAGAGGCCAGATAGGACCCGTGGCCTGCGTGGTGAATGCGCTGTGTTCTCCCATGCAGGTGGATGTCCGTGCTGTCGTGCAGCTCACTTGAAAAAGCCCTGCTGCTCATTATATTGGCCAGGAGTGAAAAACAGAAGGGTGAGAAGGTAGCTGAGGGCGCGACTGCACTGGGAATGCTGTGAGGGCCTCGTTCAGGTCCCGGAAGTCAGAAGCTGGCCGTAAGGGTCACAATGGGAAGTGCAGGGAGAGACAAAAAAAAAAAAAAAAAAAGAAGCCCAGAAAGACCCCCGGACTTCCCTGACCGGGAATCGAACCCGGGCCGTGGCGGTGAGAGCGCCAAATCCTGACCACTAGACCACCAGGGATCCCCCATGACAGTGCTTTGCGCCCTGTCATACAGAAATACTCACAGGTGCCCCTTCAGGTCAGACCTGGCAAAGCCTTCCGTCTTCAGGGCACATTTCGCCTATGTGCCGTACAGCACTGCCCTGTGTCTTAAAGGAGAAGTCGCTTTTTTTTTCATGACTGGGTTACAGCTTAATGCTGCATAAAGAGTAGCCACAGAGTGTGTCAAAGTGGCTTGTGTTTCCACCTCATCTCCTTTGCTCTGCCTGCGGGGGTATAGCTCAGTGGTAGAGCATTTGACTGCAGATCAAGAGGTCCTAGGTTCAAATCCTGGTGCCCCCTGCGCTGGTTCTCCTGAGTGCCGTTCAGGCTGTCCTTCTTGCTGCCAGTATGGCGTTCCTTGCTGGTCCCCTTTGCTTGATGTGAGTGCTGGCAACGTGAAAGAGTGCCAGAGTCTTCCCCCCCAGCACGGTGCACCAAAAGGTGCTACTGGGGACCCATCCGGCGCTATGAAATCTCCCCTCGACGTGCTACACCCCAGCTACGACACGCCCGGAAAGCATTCCGTCTGCGATGCTGTAGAAGTGCATGGCGCTGCGTTTTTTGTGCCATGTATACCACACGCAAATTTGTTGTTGTTTTAGCAGTTTTGGCGCAAGAGTGTTTTTTCCCAGAGACAAAGAAAGAAGAAAGACAAAGTATTTTAGTGCAAAATTGTTTTAGTTGATTCACAGCGATATTCTTTTTTTGAGAGGCAAACTATAAAGAAAGCAAAGAGACTAACAAGTCTGGTAAAACTCTGATATTGCATGCTAGGATAATAGAGAAATAATGCAACGCACCATAAAGGGAGACTGATGGAGAGATCATCCGCTTCAAGTCAGAGAGGAAAAAGAGAGCACGTCCTCGGGTGGGTTTGAACCACCAACCTCTCGGTTAACAGCCGAGCGCGCTAACCGATCGCGCCACGGAGACAGCGAGTACATGAGCACAGCTGTGCTTTATGGGGTTCGGAGTCAGAAGGCACTTCGCAGAGAATAACCGGTTCAGAAAGTTGCCGGTCCAGAAGCCCCGACATCTGTGTGTTGGCCCGGCTAGCTCAGTCGGTAGAGCATGAGACTCTTAATCTCAGGGTCGTGGGTTCGAGCCCCACGCTGGGCGCTGTCTTCTTGGCGCTTAGAAGCCCATCACCCTCCGAGACGTGAACATGAAGAGTCACGCCGTCAATAAAACTTGATCGTGACTCACTCTGCCTTCTTGTGAGAGGCCAGATAGGACCCGTGGCCTGCGTGGTGAATGCGCTGTGTTCTCCCATGCAAGTGGATGTCCGTGCTGTCGTGCAGCTCACTTGAAAATGCCCTGCTGCTCATTATATTGGCCAGGAGTGAAAAACAGAAGGGTGAGAAGGTAGCTGAGGGCGCGACTGCACTGGGAATGCTGTGAGGGCCTCGTTCAGGTCCCGGAAGTCAGAAGCTGGCCGTAAGGGTCACAATGGGAAGTGCAGGGAGAGACAAAAAAAAAAAAAAAAAAAGAAGCCCAGAAAGACCCCCGGACTTCCCTGACCGGGAATCGAACCCGGGCCGTGGCGGTGAGAGCGCCAAATCCTGAACACTAGACCACCAGGGATCCCCCATGACAGTGCTTTGCGCCCTGTCATACAGAAATACTCACAGGTGCCCCTTCAGGTCAGACCTGGCAAAGCCTTCCGTCTTCAGGGCACATTTCGCCTATGTGCCGTACAGCACTGCCCTGTGTCTTAAAGGAGAAGTCGCTTTTTTTTTCATGACTGGGTTACAGCTTAATGCTGCATAAAGAGTAGCCACAGAGTGTGTCAAAGTGGCTTGTGTTTCCACCTCATCTCCTTTGCTCTGCCTGCGGGGGTATAGCTCAGTGGTAGAGCATTTGACTGCAGATCAAGAGGTCCTAGGTTCAAATCCTGGTGCCCCCTGCGCTGGTTCTCCTGAGTGCCGTTCAGGCTGTGCTTCTTGCTGCCAGTATGGCGTTCCTTGCTGGTCCCCTTTGCTTGATGTGAGTGCTGGCAACGTGAAAGAGTGCCAGAGTCTTCCCCCCCAGCACGGTGCACCAAAAGGTGCTACTGGGGACCCATCCGGCGCTATGAAATCTCCCCTCGACGTGCTACACCCCAGCTACGACACGCCCGGAAAGCATTCCGTCTGCGATGCTGTAGAAGTGCATGGCGCTGCGTTTTTTGTGCCATGTATACCACACGCAAATTTGTTGTTGTTTTAGCAGTTTTGGCGCAAGAGTGTTTTTTCCCAGAGACAAAGAAAGAAGAAAGACAAAGTATTTTAGTGCAAAATTGTTTTAGTTGATTCACAGCGATATTCTTTTTTTGAGAGGCAAACTATAAAGAAAGCAAAGAGACTAACAAGTCTGGTAAAACTCTGATATTGCATGCTAGGATAATAGAGAAATAATGCAACGCACCATAAAGGGAGACTGATGGAGAGATCATCCGCTTCAAGTCAGAGAGGAAAAAGAGAGCACGTCCTCGGGTGGGTTTGAACCACCAACCTCTCGGTTAACAGCCGAGCGCGCTAACCGATCGCGCCACGGAGACAGCGAGTACATGAGCACAGCTGTGCTTTATGGGGTTCGGAGTCAGAAGGCACTTCGCAGAGAAGAACCGGTTCAGAAAGTTGCCGGTCCAGAAGCCCCGACATCTGTGTGTTGGCCCGGCTAGCTCAGTCGGTAGAGCATGAGACTCTTAATCTCAGGGTCGTGGGTTCGAGCCCCACGCTGGGCGCTGTCTTCTTGGCGCTTAGAAGCCCATCACCCTCCGAGACGTGAACATGAAGAGTCACGCCGTCAATAAAACTTGATCGTGACTCACTCTGCCTTCTTGTGAGAGGCCAGATAGGACCCGTGGCCTGCGTGGTGAATGCGCTGTTTTCTCCCATGCAAGTGGATGTCCGTGCTGTCGTGCAGCTCACTTGAAAATGCCCTGCTGCTCATTATATTGGCCAGGAGTGAAAAACAGAAGGGTGAGAAGGTAGCTGAGGGCGCGACTGCACTGGGAATGCTGTGAGGGCCTCGTTCAGGTCCCGGAAGTCAGAAGCTGGCCGTAAGGGTCACAATGGGAAGTGCAGGGAGAGACAAAAAAAAAAAAAAACATCAAGAGGTCCTAGGTTCAAATCCTGGTGCCCCCTGCGCTGGTTCTCCTGAGTGCCGTTCAGGCTGTGCTTCTTGCTGCCAGTATGGCGTTCCTTGCTGGTCCCCTTTGCTTGATGTGAGTGCTGGCAACGTGAAAGAGTGCCAGAGTCTTCCCCCCCAGCACGGTGCACCAAAAGGTGCTACTGGGGACCCATCCGGCGCTATGAAATCTCCCCTCGACGTGCTACACCCCAGCTACGACACGCCCGGAAAGCATTTTGTCTGCGATGCTGTAGAAGTGCATGGCGCTGCATTTTTTGTGCCATGTATACCACACGCAAATTTGTTGTTGTTTTAGCAGTTTTGGCGCAAGAGTGTTTTTTCCCAGAGACAAAGAAAGAAGAAAGACAAAGTATTTTAGTGCAAAATTGTTTTAGTTGATTCACAGCGATATTCTTTTTTTGAGAGGCAAACTATAAAGAAAGCAAAGAGACTAACAAGTCTGGTAAAACTCTGATATTGCATGCTAGGATAATAGAGAAATAATGCAACGCACCATAAAGGGAGACTGATGGAGAGATCATCCGCTTCAAGTCAGAGAGGAAAAAGAGAGCACGTCCCCGGGTGGGTTTGAACCACCAACCTCTCGGTTAACAGCCGAGCGCGCTAACCGATTGCGCCACGGAGACAGCGAGTACATGAGCACAGCTGTGCTTTATGGGGTTCGGAGTCAGAAGGCACTTCGCAGAGAAGAACCGGTTCAGAAAGTTGCCGGTCCAGAAGCCCTGACATCTGTGTGTTGGCCCGGCTAGCTCAGTCGGTAGAGCATGAGACTCTTAATCTCAGGGTTGTGGGTTCGAGCCCCACGCTGGGCGCTGTCTTCTTGGCGCATAGAAGCCCATCACCCTCCGAGACGTGAACATGAAGAGTCACGCCGTCAATAAAACTTGATCGTGACTCACTCTGCCTTCTTGTGAGAGGCCAGATAGGACCCGTGGCCTGCGTGGTGAATGCGCTGTGTTCTCCCATGCAAGTGGATGTCCGTGCTGTCGTGCAGCTCACTTGAAAATGCCCTGCTGCTCATTATATTGGCCAGGAGTGAAAAACAGAAGGGTGAGAAGGTAGCTGAGGGCGCGACTGCACTGGGAATGCTGTGAGGGCCTCGTTCAGGTCCCGGAAGTCAGAAGCTGGCCGTAAGGGTCACAATGGGAAGTGCAGGGAGAGACAAAAAAAAAAAAAAAAAAAAAGAAGCCAAGAAAGACCACCGGACTTCCCTGACTGGGAATCGAACCCGGGCCGTGGCGGTGAGAGTGCCAAATCCTGACCACTAGACCACCAGGGATCCCCCATGACAGTGCTTTGCGCCCTGTCATACAGAAATACTCACAGGTGCCCCTTCAGGTCAGACCTGGCAAAGCCTTCCGTCTTCAGGGCACATTTCGCCTATGTGCCGTACAGCACTGCCCTGTGTCTTAAAGGAGAAGTCGCTTTTTTTTTCATGACTGGGTTACAGCTTAATGCTGCATAAAGAGTAGCCACAGAGTGTGTCAAAATGGCTTGTGTTTCCACCTCATCTCCTTTGCTCTGCCTGCGGGGGTATAGCTCAGTGGTAGAGCATTTGACTGCAGATCAAGAGGTCCTAGGTTCAAATCCTGGTGCCCCCTGCGCTGGTCCTCCTGAGTGCCATTCAGGCTGTGCTTCTTGCTGCCAGTATGGCGTTCCTTGCTGGTCCCCTTTGCTTGATGTGAGTGCTGGCAACGTGAAAGAGTGCCAGAGTCTTCCCTCCCAGCACGGTGCACCAAAAGGTGCTACTGGGGACCCATCCGGCACTATGAAATCTCCCCTCGACGTGATACACCCCAGCTACAACACGCCCGGAAAGCATTTTGTCTGCGATGCTGTAGAAGTGCATGGCGCTGCGTTTTTTGTGCCATGTATACCACACGCAAATTTGTTGTTGTTTTAGCAGTTTTGGCGCAAGAGTGTTTTTTCCCAGAGACAAAGAAAGAAGAAAGACAAAGTATTTTAGTGCAAAATTGTTTTAGTTGATTCACAGCGATATTCTTTTTTTGAGAGGCAAACTATAAAGAAAGCAAAGAGACTAACAAGTCTGGTAAAACTCTGATATTGCATGCTAGGATAATAGAGAAATAATGCAACGCACCATAAAGGGAGACTGATGGAGAGATCATCCGCTTCAAGTCAGAGAGGAAAAAGAGAGCACGTCCCCGGGTGGGTTTGAACCACCAACCTCTCGGTTAACAGCCGAGCGCGCTAACCGATTGCGCCACGGAGACAGCGAGTACATGAGCACAGCTGTGCTTTATGGGGTTCGGAGTCAGAAGGCACTTCGCAGAGAAGAACCGGTTCAGAAAGTTGCCGGTCCAGAAGCCCTGACATCTGTGTGTTGGCCCGGCTAGCTCAGTCGGTAGAGCATGAGACTCTTAATCTCAGGGTTGTGGGTTCGAGCCCCACGCTGGGCGCTGTCTTCTTGGCGCATAGAAGCCCATCACCCTCCGAGACGTGAACATGAAGAGTCACGCCGTCAATAAAACTTGATCGTGACTCACTCTGCCTTCTTGTGAGAGGCCAGATAGGACCCGTGGCCTGCGTGGTGAATGCGCTGTGTTCTCCCATGCAAGTGCATGTCCGTGCTGTCGTGCAGCTCACTTGAAAATGCCCTGCTGCTCATTATATTGGCCAGGAGTGAAAAACAGAAGGGTGAGAAGGTAGCTGAGGGCGCGACTGCACTGGGAATGCTGTGAGGGCCTCGTTCAGGTCCCGGAAGTCAGAAGCTGGCCGTAAGGGTCACAATGGGAAGTGCAGGGAGAGACAAAAAAAAAAAAAAAAAAAGAAGCCAAGAAAGACCACCGGACTTCCCTGACTGGGAATCGAACCCGGGCCGTGGCGGTGAGAGTGCCAAATCCTGACCACTAGACCACCAGGGATCCCCCATGACAGTGCTTTGCGCCCTGTCATACAGAAATACTCACAGGTGCCCCTTCAGGTCAGACCTGGCAAAGCCTTCCGTCTTCAGGGCACATTTCGCCTATGTGCCGTACAGCACTGCCCTGTGTCTTAAAGGAGAAGTCGCTTTTTTTTTCATGACTGGGTTACAGCTTAATGCTGCATAAAGAGTAGCCACAGAGTGTGTCAAAATGGCTTGTGTTTCCACCTCATCTCCTTTGCTCTGCCTGCGGGGGTATAGCTCAGTGGTAGAGCATTTGACTGCAGATCAAGAGGTCCTAGGTTCAAATCCTGGTGCCCCCTGCGCTGGTCCTCCTGAGTGCCATTCAGGCTGTGCTTCTTGCTGCCAGTATGGCGTTCCTTGCTGGTCCCCTTTGCTTGATGTGAGTGCTGGCAACGTGAAAGAGTGCCAGAGTCTTCCCTCCCAGCACGGTGCACCAAAAGGTGCTACTGGGGACCCATCCGGCACTATGAAATCTCCCCTCGACGTGATACACCCCAGCTACAACACGCCCGGAAAGCATTTTGTCTGCGATGCTGTAGAAGTGCATGGCGCTGCGTTTTTTGTGCCATGTATACCACACGCAAATTTGTTGTTGTTTTAGCAGTTTTGGCGCAAGAGTGTTTTTTCCCAGAGACAAAGAAAGAAGAAAGACAAAGTATTTTAGTGCAAAATTGTTTTAGTTGATTCACAGCGATATTCTTTTTTTGAGAGGCAAACTATAAAGAAAGCAAAGAGACTAACAAGTCTGGTAAAACTCTGATATTGCATGCTAGGATAATAGAGAAATAATGCAACGCACCATAAAGGGAGACTGATGGAGAGATCATCCGCTTCAAGTCAGAGAGGAAAAAGAGAGCACGTCCCCGGGTGGGTTTGAACCACCAACCTCTCGGTTAACAGCCGAGCGCGCTAACCGATTGCGCCACGGAGACAGCGAGTACATGAGCACAGCTGTGCTTTATGGGGTTCGGAGTCAGAAGGCACTTCGCAGAGAAGAACCGGTTCAGAAAGTTGCCGGTCCAGAAGCCCTGACATCTGTGTGTTGGCCCGGCTAGCTCAGTCGGTAGAGCATGAGACTCTTAATCTCAGGGTCGTGGGTTCGAGCCCCACGCTGGGCGCTGTCTTCTTGGCGCATAGAAGCCCATCACCCTCCGAGACGTGAACATGAAGAGTCACGCCGTCAATAAAACTTGATCGTGACTCACTCTGCCTTCTTGTGAGAGGCCAGATAGGACCCGTGGCCTGCGTGGTGAATGCGCTGTGTTCTCCCATGCAAGTGGATGTCCGTGCTGTCGTGCAGCTCACTTGAAAATGCCCTGCTGCTCATTATATAGGCCAGGAGTGAAAAACAGAAGGGTGAGAAGGTAGCTGAGGGCGCGACTGCACTGGGAATGCTGTGAGGGCCTCGTTCAGGTCCCGGAAGTCAGAAGCTGGCCGTAAGGGTCACAATGGGAAGTGCAGGGAGAGACAAAAAAAAAAAAAAAAAAAGAAGCCAAGAAAGACCACCGGACTTCCCTGACTGGGAATCGAACCCGGGCCGTGGCGGTGAGAGTGCCAAATCCTGACCACTAGACCACCAGGGATCCCCCATGACAGTGCTTTGCGCCCTGTCATACAGAAATACTCACAGGTGCCCCTTCAGGTCAGACCTGGCAAAGCCTTCCGTCTTCAGGGCACATTTCGCCTATGTGCCGTACAGCACTGCCCTGTGTCTTAAAGGAGAAGTCGCTTTTTTTTTCATGACTGGGTTACAGCTTAATGCTGCATAAAGAGTAGCCACAGAGTGTGTCAAAATGGCTTGTGTTTCCACCTCATCTCCTTTGCTCTGCCTGCGGGGGTATAGCTCAGTGGTAGAGCATTTGACTGCAGATCAAGAGGTCCTAGGTTCAAATCCTGGTGCCCCCTGCGCTGGTCCTCCTGAGTGCCATTCAGGCTGTGCTTCTTGCTGCCAGTATGGCGTTCCTTGCTGGTCCCCTTTGCTTGATGTGAGTGCTGGCAACGTGAAAGAGTGCCAGAGTCTTCCCTCCCAGCACGGTGCACCAAAAGGTGCTACTGGGGACCCATCCGGCACTATGAAATCTCCCCTCGACGTGATACACCCCAGCTACAACACGCCCGGAAAGCATTTTGTCTGCGATGCTGTAGAATTGCATGGCGCTGCGTTTTTTGTGCCATGTATACCACACGCAAATTTGTTGTTGTTTTAGCAGTTTTGGCGCAAGAGTGTTTTTTCCCAGAGACAAAGAAAGAAGAAAGACAAAGTATTTTAGTGCAAAATTGTTTTAGTTGATTCACAGCGATATTCTTTTTTTGAGAGGCAAACTATAAAGAAAGCAAAGAGACTAACAAGTCTGGTAAAACTCTGATATTGCATGCTAGGATAATAGAGAAATAATGCAACGCACCATAAAGGGAGACTGATGGAGAGATCATCCGCTTCAAGTCAGAGAGGAAAAAGAGAGCACGTCCTCGGGTGGGTTTGAACCACCAAACTCTCGGTTAACAGCCGAGCGCGCTAACCGATCGCGCCACGGAGACAGCGAGTACATGAGCACAGCTGTGCTTTATGGGGTTCGGAGTCAGAAGGCACTTCGCAGAGAAGAACCGGTTCAGAAAGTTGCCGGTCCAGAAGCCCCGACATCTGTGTGTTGGCCCTGGCTAGCTCAGTCGGTAGAGCATGAGACTCTTAATCTCAGGGTTGTGGGTTCGAGCCCCACGCTGGGCGCTGTCTTCTTGGCGCTTAGAAGCCCATCACCCTCCGAGACGTGAACATGAAGAGTCACGCCGTCAATAAAACTTGATCGTGACTCACTCTGCCTTCTTGTGAGAGGCCAGATAGGACCCGTGGCCTGCGTGGTGAATGCGCTGTGTTCTCCCATGCAAGTGCATGTCCGTGCTGTCGTGCAGCTCACTTGAAAATGCCCTGCTGCTCATTGTATTGGCCAGGAGTGAAAAACAGAAGGGTGAGAAGGTAGCTGAGGGCGCGACTGCACTGGGAATGCTGTGAGGGCCTCGTTCAGGTCCCGGAAGTCAGAAGCTGGCCGTAAGGGTCACAATGGGAAGTGCGGGGAGAGACAAAAAAAAAAAAAAAAAAGAAGCCCAGAAAGACCCCCGGACTTCCCTGACCGGGAATCGAACCCGGGCCGTGGCGGTGAGAGCGCCAAATCCTGAACACTAGACCACCAGGGATCCCCCATGACAGTGCTTTGCGCCCTGTCATACAGAAATACTCACAGGTGCCCCTTCAGGTCAGACCTGGCAAAGCCTTCCGTCTTCAGGGCACATTTCGCCTATGTGCCGTACAGCACTGCCCTGTGTCTTAAAGGAGAAGTCGCTTTTTTTTTCATGACTGGGTTACAGCTTAATGCTGCATAAAGAGTAGCCACAGAGTGTGTCAAAGTGGCTTGTGTTTCCACCTCATCTCCTTTGCTCTGCCTGCGGGGGTATAGCTCAGTGGTAGAGCATTTGACTGCAGATCAAGAGGTCCTAGGTTCAAATCCTGGTGCCCCCTGCGCTGGTTCTCCTGAGTGCCGTTCAGGCTGTGCTTCTTGCTGCCAGTATGGCGTTCCTTGCTGGTCCCCTTTGCTTGATGTGAGTGCTGGCAACGTGAAAGAGTGCCAGAGTCTTCCCCCCCAGCACGGTGCACCAAAAGGTGCTACTGGGGACCCATCCGGCGCTATGAAATCTCCCCTCGACGTGCTACACCCCAGCTACGACACGCCCGGAAAGCATTCCGTCTGCGATGCTGTAGAAGTGCATGGCGCTGCGTTTTTTGTGCCATGTATACCACACGCAAATTTGTTGTTGTTTTAGCAGTTTTGGCGCAAGAGTGTTTTTTCCCAGAGACAAAGAAAGAAGAAAGACAAAGTATTTTAGTGCAAAATTGTTTTAGTTGATTCACAGCGATATTCTTTTTTTGAGAGGCAAACTATAAAGAAAGCAAAGAGACTAACAAGTCTGGTAAAACTCTGATATTGCATGCTAGGATAATAGAGAAATAATGCAACGCACCATAAAGGGAGACTGATGGAGAGATCATCCGCTTCAAGTCAGAGAGGAAAAAGAGAGCACGTCCCCGGGTGGGTTTGAACCACCAACCTCTCGGTTAACAGCCGAGCGCGCTAACCGATTGCGCCACGGAGACAGCGAGTACATGAGCACAGCTGTGCTTTATGGGGTTCGGAGTCAGAAGGCACTTCGCAGAGAAGAACCGGTTCAGAAAGTTGCCGGTCCAGAAGCCCTGACATCTGTGTGTTGGCCCGGCTAGCTCAGTTGGTAGAGCATGAGACTCTTAATCTCAGGGTCGTGGGTTCGAGCCCCACGCTGGGCGCTGTCTTCTTGGCGCTTAGAAGCCCATCACCCTCCGAGACGTGAACATGAAGAGTCACGCCGTCAATAAAACTTGATCGTGACTCACTCTGCCTTCTTGTGAGAGGCCAGATAGGACCCGTGGCCTGCGTGGTGAATGCGCTGTGTTCTCCCATGCAAGTGGATGTCCGTGCTGTCGTGCAGCTCACTTGAAAATGCCCTGCTGCTCATTATATTGGCCAGGAGTGAAAAACAGAAGGGTGAGAAGGTAGCTGAGGGCGCGACTGCACTGGGAATGCTGTGAGGGCCTCGTTCAGGTCCCGGAAGTCAGAAGCTGGCCGTAAGGGTCACAATGGGAAGTGCAGGGAGAGACAAAAAAAAAAAAAAAAAAGAAGCCAAGAAAGACCACCGGACTTCCCTGACTGGGAATCGAACCCGGGCCGTGGCGGTGAGAGTGCCAAATCCTGACCACTAGACCACCAGGGATCCCCCATGACAGTGCTTTGCGCCCTGTCATACAGAAATACTCACAGGTGCCCCTTCAGGTCAGACCTGGCAAAGCCTTCCGTCTTCAGGGCACATTTCGCCTATGTGCCGTACAGCACTGCCCTGTGTCTTAAAGGAGAAGTCGCTTTTTTTTTCATGACTGGGTTACAGCTTAATGCTGCATAAAGAGTAGCCACAGAGTGTGTCAAAATGGCTTGTGTTTCCACCTCATCTCCTTTGCTCTGCCTGCGGGGGTATAGCTCAGTGGTAGAGCATTTGACTGCAGATCAAGAGGTCCTAGGTTCAAATCCTGGTGCCCCCTGCGCTGGTCCTCCTGAGTGCCATTCAGGCTGTGCTTCTTGCTGCCAGTATGGCGTTCCTTGCTGGTCCCCTTTGCTTGATGTGAGTGCTGGCAACGTGAAAGAGTGCCAGAGTCTTCCCTCCCAGCACGGTGCACCAAAAGGTGCTACTGGGGACCCATCCGGCACTATGAAATCTCCCCTCGACGTGATACACCCCAGCTACAACACGCCCGGAAAGCATTTTGTCTGCGATGCTGTAGAAGTGCATGGCGCTGCGTTTTTTGTGCCATGTATACCACACGCAAATTTGTTGTTGTTTTAGCAGTTTTGGCGCAAGAGTGTTTTTTCCCAGAGACAAAGAAAGAAGAAAGACAAAGTATTTTAGTGCAAAATTGTTTTAGTTGATTCACAGCGATATTCTTTTTTTGAGAGGCAAACTATAAAGAAAGCAAAGAGACTAACAAGTCTGGTAAAACTCTGATATTGCATGCTAGGATAATAGAGAAATAATGCAACGCACCATAAAGGGAGACTGATGGAGAGATCATCCGCTTCAAGTCAGAGAGGAAAAAGAGAGCACGTCCTCGGGTGGGTTTGAACCACCAAACTCTCGGTTAACAGCCGAGCGCGCTAACCGATCGCGCCACGGAGACAGCGAGTACATGAGCACAGCTGTGCTTTATGGGGTTCGGAGTCAGAAGGCACTTCGCAGAGAAGAACCGGTTCAGAAAGTTGCCGGTCCAGAAGCCCCGACATCTGTGTGTTGGCCCGGCTAGCTCAGTCGGTAGATCATGAGACTCTTAATCTCAGGGTCGTGGGTTCGAGCCCCATGCTGGGCACTGTCTTCTTGGCGCTTAGAAGCCCATCACCCTCCGAGACGTGAACATGAAGAGTCACGCCGTCAATAAAACTTGATCGTGACTCACTCTGCCTTCTTGTGAGAGGCCAGATAGGACCCGTGGCCTGCGTGGTGAATGCGCTGTGTTCTCCCATGCAAGTGCATGTCCGTGCTGTCGTGCAGCTCACTTGAAAATGCCCTGCTGCTCATTATATTGGCCAGGAGTGAAAAACAGAAGGGTGAGAAGGTAGCTGAGGGCGCGACTGCACTGGGAATGCTGTGAGGGCCTCGTTCAGGTCCCGGAAGTCAGAAGCTGGCCGTAAGGGTCACAATGGGAAGTGCGGGGAGAGACAAAAAAAAAAAAAAAAAAAGAAGCCCAGAAAGACCCCCGGACTTCCCTGACCGGGAATCGAACCCGGGCCGTGGCGGTGAGAGCGCCAAATCCTGACCACTAGACCACCAGGGATCCCCCATGACAGTGCTTTGCGCCCTGTCATACAGAAATACTCACAGGTGCCCCTTCAGGTCAGACCTGGCAAAGCCTTCCGTCTTCAGGGCACATTTCGCCTATGTGCCGTACAGCACTGCCCTGTGTCTTAAAGGAGAAGTCGCTTTTTTTTTCATGACTGGGTTACAGCTTAATGCTGCATAAAGAGTAGCCACAGAGTGTGTCAAAATGGCTTGTGTTTCCACCTCATCTCCTTTGCTCTGCCTGCGGGGGTATAGCTCAGTGGTAGAGCATTTGACTGCAGATCAAGAGGTCCTAGGTTCAAATCCTGGTGCCCCCTGCGCTGGTCCTCCTGAGTGCCATTCAGGCTGTGCTTCTTTCTGCCAGTATGGCGTTCCTTGCTGGTCCCCTTTGCTTGATGTGAGTGCTGGCAACGTGAAAGAGTGCCAGAGTCTTCCCTCCCAGCACGGTGCACCAAAAGGTGCTACTGGGGACCCATCCGGCACTATGAAATCTCCCCTCGACGTGATACACCCCAGCTACAACACACCCGGAAAGCATTTTGTCTGCGATGCTGTAGAAGTGCATGGCGCTGCGTTTTTTGTGCCATGTATACCACACGCAAATTTGTTGTTGTTTTAGCAGTTTTGGCGCAAGAGTGTTTTTTCCCAGAGACAAAGAAAGAAGAAAGACAAAGTATTTTAGTGCAAAATTGTTTTAGTTGATTCACAGCGATATTCTTTTTTTGAGAGGCAAACTATAAAGAAAGCAAAGAGACTAACAAGTCTGGTAAAACTCTGATATTGCATGCTAGGATAATAGAGAAATAATGCAACGCACCATAAAGGGAGACTGATGGAGAGATCATCCGCTTCAAGTCAGAGAGGAAAAAGAGAGCACGTCCTCGGGTGGGTTTGAACCACCAAACTCTCGGTTAACAGCCGAGCGCGCTAACCGATCGCGCCACGGAGACAGCGAGTACATGAGCACAGCTGTGCTTTATGGGGTTCGGAGTCAGAAGGCACTTCGCAGAGAAGAACCGGTTCAGAAAGTTGCCGGTCCAGAAGCCCCGACATCTGTGTGTTGGCCCGGCTAGCTCAGTCGGTAGAGCATGAGACTCTTAATCTCAGGGTCGTGGGTTCGAGCCCCACGCTGGGCGCTGTCTTCTTGGCGCTTAGAAGCCCATCACCCTCCGAGACGTGAACATGAAGAGTCACGCCGTCAATAAAACTTGATCGTGACTCACTCTGCCTTCTTGTGAGAGGCCAGATAGGACCCGTGGCCTGCGTGGTGAATGCGCTGTGTTCTCCCATGCAAGTGCATGTCCGTGCTGTCGTGCAGCTCACTTGAAAATGCCCTGCTGCTCATTATATTGGCCAGGAGTGAAAAACAGAAGGGTGAGAAGGTAGCTGAGGGCGCGACTGCACTGGGAATGCTGTGAGGGCCTCGTTCAGGTCCCGGAAGTCAGAAGCTGGCCGTAAGGGTCACAATGGGAAGTGCAGGGAGAGACAAAAAAAAAAAAAAAAAAGAAGCCCAGAAAGACCCCCGGACTTCCCTGACCGGGAATCGAACCCGGGCCGTGGCGGTGAGAGCGCCAAATCCTGAACACTAGACCACCAGGGATCCCCCATGACAGTGCTTTGCGCCCTGTCATACAGAAATACTCACAGGTGCCCCTTCAGGTCAGACCTGGCAAAGCCTTCCGTCTTCAGGGCACATTTCGCCTATGTGCCGTACAGCACTGCCCTGTGTCTTAAAGGAGAAGTCGCTTTTTTTTTCATGACTGGGTTACAGCTTAATGCTGCATAAAGAGTAGCCACAGAGTGTGTCAAAGTGGCTTGTGTTTCCACCTCATCACCTTTGCTCTGCCTGCGGGGGTATAGCTCAGTGGTAGAGCATTTGACTGCAGATCAAGAGGTCCTAGGTTCAAATCCTGGTGCCCCCTGCGCTGGTTCTCCTGAGTGCCGTTCAGGCTGTGCTTCTTGCTGCCAGTATGGCGTTCCTTGCTGGTCCCCTTTGCTTGATGTGAGTGCTGGCAACGTGAAAGAGTGCCAGAGTCTTCCCCCCCAGCACGGTGCACCAAAAGGTGCTACTGGGGACCCATCCGGCGCTATGAAATCTCCCCTCGACGTGCTACACCCCAGCTACGACACGCCCGGAAAGCATTCCGTCTGCGATGCTGTAGAAGTGCATGGCGCTGCGTTTTTTGTGCCATGTATACCACACGCAAATTTGTTGTTGTTTTAGCAGTTTTGGCGCAAGAGTGTTTTTTCCCAGAGACAAAGAAAGAAGAAAGACAAAGTATTTTAGTGCAAAATTGTTTTAGTTGATTCACAGCGATATTCTTTTTTCGAGAGGCAAACTATAAAGAAAGCAAAGAGACTAACAAGTCTGGTAAAACTCTGATATTGCATGCTAGGATAATAGAGAAATAATGCAACGCACCATAAAGGGAGACTGATGGAGAGATCATCCGCTTCAAGTCAGAGAGGAAAAAGAGAGCACGTCCCCGGGAGGGTTTGAACCACCAACCTCTCGGTTAACAGCCGAGCGCGCTAACCGATTGCGCCACGGAGACAGCGAGTACATGAGCACAGCTGTGCTTTATGGGGTTCGGAGTCAGAAGGCACTTCGCAGAGAAGAACCGGTTCAGAAAGTTGCCGGTCCAGAAGCCCTGACATCTGTGTGTTGGCCTGGCTAGCTCAGTCGGTAGAGCATGAGACTCTTAATCTCAGGGTCGTGGGTTCGAGCCCCACGCTGGGCGCTGTCTTCTTGGCGCTTAGAAGCCCATCACCCTCCGAGACGTGAACATGAAGAGTCACGCCGTCAATAAAACTTGATTGTGACTCACTCTGCCTTCTTGTGAGAGGCCAGATAGGACCCGTGACCTGCGTGGTGAATGCGCTGTGTTCTCCCATGCAAGTGGATGTCCGTGCTGTCGTGCAGCTCACTTGAAAATGCCCTGCTGCTCATTATATTGGCCAGGAGTGAAAAACAGAAGGGTGAGAAGGTAGCTGAGGGCGCGACTGCACTGGGAATGCTGTGAGGGCCTCGTTCAGGTCCCGGAAGTCAGAAGCTGGCCGTAAGGGTCACAATGGGAAGTGCAGGGAGAGACAAAAAAAAAAAAAAAAAAAAAAGAAGCCCAGAAAGACCCCCGGACTTCCCTGACCGGGAATCGAACCCGGGCCGTGGCGGTGAGAGCACCAAATCCTGACCACTAGACCACCAGGGATCCCCCATGACAGTGCTTTGCGCCCTGTCATACAGAAATACTCACAGGTGCCCCTTCAGGTCAGACCTGGCAAAGCCTTCCGTCTTCAGGGCACATTTCGCCTATGTGCCGTACAGCACTGCCCTGTGTCTTAAAGGAGAAGTCGCATTTTTTTTCATGACTGGGTTACAGCTTAATGCTGCATAAAGAGTAGCCACAGAGTGTGTCAAAATGGCTTGTGTTTCCACCTCATCTCCTTTGCTCTGCCTGCGGGGGTATAGCTCAGTGGTAGAGCATTTGACTGCAGATCAAGAGGTCCTAGGTTCAAATCCTGGTGCCCCCTGCGCTGGTCCTCCTGAGTGCCATTCAGGCTGTGCTTCTTGCTGCCAGTATGGCGTTCCTTGCTGGTCCCCTTTGCTTGATGTGAGTGCTGGCAACGTGAAAGAGTGCCAGAGTCTTCCCTCCCAGCACGGTGCACCAAAAGGTGCTACTGGGGACCCATCCGGCACTATGAAATCTCCCCTCGACGTGATACACCCCAGCTACAACACGCCCGGAAAGCATTTTGTCTGCGATGCTGTAGAAGTGCATGGCGCTGCGTTTTTTGTGCCATGTATACCACACGCAAATTTGTTGTTGTTTTAGCAGTTTTGGCGCAAGAGTGTTTTTTCCCAGAGACAAAGAAAGAAGAAAGACAAAGTATTTTAGTGCAAAATTGTTTTAGTTGATTCACAGCGATATTCTTTTTTTGAGAGGCAAACTATAAAGAAAGCAAAGAGACTAACAAGTCTGGTAAAACTCTGATATTGCATGCTAGGATAATAGAGAAATAATGCAACGCACCATAAAGGGAGACTGATGGAGAGATCATCCGCTTCAAGTCAGAGAGGAAAAAGAGAGCACGTCCCCGGGTGGGTTTGAACCACCAACCTCTCGGTTAACAGCCGAGCGCGCTAACCGATTGCGCCACGGAGACAGCGAGTACATGAGCACAGCTGTGCTTTATGGGGTTCGGAGTCAGAAGGCACTTCGCAGAGAAGAACCGGTTCAGAAAGTTGCCGGTCCAGAAGCCCTGACATCTGTGTGTTGGCCCGGCTAGCTCAGTCGGTAGAGCATGAGACTCTTAATCTCAGGGTCGTGGGTTCGAGCCCCACGCTGGGCGCTGTCTTCTTGGCGCATAGAAGCCCATCACCCTCCGAGACGTGAACATGAAGAGTCACGCCGTCAATAAAACTTGATCGTGACTCACTCTGCCTTCTTGTGAGAGGCCAGATAGGACCCGTGGCCTGCGTGGTGAATGCGCTGTGTTCTCCCATGCAAGTGGATGTCCGTGCTGTCGTGCAGCTCACTTGAAAATGCCCTGCTGCTCATTATATAGGCCAGGAGTGAAAAACAGAAGGGTGAGAAGGTAGCTGAGGGCGCGACTGCACTGGGAATGCTGTGAGGGCCTCGTTCAGGTCCCGGAAGTCAGAAGCTGGCCGTAAGGGTCACAATGGGAAGTGCAGGGAGAGACAAAAAAAAAAAAAAAAAAGAAGCCAAGAAAGACCACCGGACTTCCCTGACTGGGAATCGAACCCGGGCCGTGGCGGTGAGAGTGCCAAATCCTGACCACTAGACCACCAGGGATCCCCCATGACAGTGCTTTGCGCCCTGTCATACAGAAATACTCACAGGTGCCCCTTCAGGTCAGACCTGGCAAAGCCTTCCGTCTTCAGGGCACATTTCGCCTATGTGCCGTACAGCACTGCCCTGTGTCTTAAAGGAGAAGTCGCATTTTTTTTCATGACTGGGTTACAGCTTAATGCTGCATAAAGAGTAGCCACAGAGTGTGTCAAAATGGCTTGTGTTTCCACCTCATCTCCTTTGCTCTGCCTGCGGGGGTATAGCTCAGTGGTAGAGCATTTGACTGCAGATCAAGAGGTCCTAGGTTCAAATCCTGGTGCCCCCTGCGCTGGTCCTCCTGAGTGCCATTCAGGCTGTGCTTCTTGCTGCCAGTATGGCGTTCCTTGCTGGTCCCCTTTGCTTGATGTGAGTGCTGGCAACGTGAAAGAGTGCCAGAGTCTTCCCTCCCAGCACGGTGCACCAAAAGGTGCTACTGGGGACCCATCCGGCACTATGAAATCTCCCCTCGACGTGATACACCCCAGCTACAACACGCCCGGAAAGCATTTTGTCTGCGATGCTGTAGAAGTGCATGGCGCTGCGTTTTTTGTGCCATGTATACCACACGCAAATTTGTTGTTGTTTTAGCAGTTTTGGCGCAAGAGTGTTTTTTCCCAGAGACAAAGAAAGAAGAAAGACAAAGTATTTTAGTGCAAAATTGTTTTAGTTGATTCACAGCGATATTCTTTTTTTGAGAGGCAAACTATAAAGAAAGCAAAGAGACTAACAAGTCTGGTAAAACTCTGATATTGCATGCTAGGATAATAGAGAAATAATGCAACGCACCATAAAGGGAGACTGATGGAGAGATCATCCGCTTCAAGTCAGAGAGGAAAAAGAGAGCACGTCCCCGGGTGGGTTTGAACCACCAACCTCTCGGTTAACAGCCGAGCGCGCTAACCGATTGCGCCACGGAGACAGCGAGTACATGAGCACAGCTGTGCTTTATGGGGTTCGGAGTCAGAAGGCACTTCGCAGAGAAGAACCGGTTCAGAAAGTTGCCGGTCCAGAAGCCCTGACATCTGTGTGTTGGCCCGGCTAGCTCAGTCGGTAGAGCATGAGACTCTTAATCTCAGGGTCGTGGGTTCGAGCCCCACGCTGGGCGCTGTCTTCTTGGCGCATAGAAGCCCATCACCCTCCGAGACGTGAACATGAAGAGTCACGCCGTCAATAAAACTTGATCGTGACTCACTCTGCCTTCTTGTGAGAGGCCAGATAGGACCCGTGGCCTGCGTGGTGAATGCGCTGTGTTCTCCCATGCAAGTGGATGTCCGTGCTGTCGTGCAGCTCACTTGAAAATGCCCTGCTGCTCATTATATAGGCCAGGAGTGAAAAACAGAAGGGTGAGAAGGTAGCTGAGGGCGCGACTGCACTGGGAATGCTGTGAGGGCCTCGTTCAGGTCCCGGAAGTCAGAAGCTGGCCGTAAGGGTCACAATGGGAAGTGCAGGGAGATACAAAAAAAAAAAAAAAAAAAAGAAGCCAAGAAAGACCACCGGACTTCCCTGACTGGGAATCGAACCCGGGCCGTGGCGGTGAGAGTGCCAAATCCTGACCACTAGACCACCAGGGATCCCCCATGACAGTGCTTTGCGCCCTGTCATACAGAAATACTCACAGGTGCCCCTTCAGGTCAGACCTGGCAAAGCCTTCCGTCTTCAGGGCACATTTCGCCTATGTGCCGTACAGCACTGCCCTGTGTCTTAAAGGAGAAGTCGCTTTTTTTTTCATGACTGGGTTACAGCTTAATGCTGCATAAAGAGTAGCCACAGAGTGTGTCAAAATGGCTTGTGTTTCCACCTCATCTCCTTTGCTCTGCCTGCGGGGGTATAGCTCAGTGGTAGAGCATTTGACTGCAGATCAAGAGGTCCTAGGTTCAAATCCTGGTGCCCCCTGCGCTGGTCCTCCTGAGTGCCATTCAGGCTGTGCTTCTTTCTGCCAGTATGGCGTTCCTTGCTGGTCCCCTTTGCTTGATGTGAGTGCTGGCAACGTGAAAGAGTGCCAGAGTCTTCCCTCCCAGCACGGTGCACCAAAAGGTGCTACTGGGGACCCATCCGGCACTATGAAATCTCCCCTCGACGTGATACACCCCAGCTACAACACGCCCGGAAAGCATTTTGTCTGCGATGCTGTAGAAGTGCATGGCGCTGCGTTTTTTGTGCCATGTATACCACACGCAAATTTGTTGTTGTTTTAGCAGTTTTGGCGCAAGAGTGTTTTTTCCCAGAGACAAAGAAAGAAGAAAGACAAAGTATTTTAGTGCAAAATTGTTTTAGTTGATTCACAGCGATATTCTTTTTTTGAGAGGCAAACTATAAAGAAAGCAAAGAGACTAACAAGTCTGGTAAAACTCTGATATTGCATGCTAGGACAATAGAGAAATAATGCAACGCACCATAAAGGGAGACTGATGGAGAGATCATCCGCTTCAAGTCAGAGAGGAAAAAGAGAGCACGTCCTCGGGTGGGTTTGAACCACCAAACTCTCGGTTAACAGCCGAGCGCGCTAACCGATCGCGCCACGGAGACAGCGAGTACATGAGCACAGCTGTGCTTTATGGGGTTCGGAGTCAGAAGGCACTTCGCAGAGAAGAACCGGTTCAGAAAGTTGCCGGTCCAGAAGCCCCGACATCTGTGTGTTGGCCCGGCTAGCTCAGTCGGTAGAGCATGAGACTCTTAATCTCAGGGTCGTGGGTTCGAGCCCCACGCTGGGCGCTGTCTTCTTGGCGCTTAGAAGCCCATCACCCTCCGAGACGTGAACATGAAGAGTCACGCCGTCAATAAAACTTGATCGTGACTCACTCTGCCTTCTTGTGAGAGGCCAGATAGGACCCGTGGCCTGCGTGGTGAATGCGCTGTGTTCTCCCATGCAAGTGCATGTCCGTGCTGTCGTGCAGCTCACTTGAAAATGCCCTGCTGCTCATTATATTGGCCAGGAGTGAAAAACAGAAGGGTGAGAAGGTAGCTGAGGGCGCGACTGCACTGGGAATGCTGTGAGGGCCTCGTTCAGGTCCCGGAAGTCAGAAGCTGGCCGTAAGGGTCACAATGGGAAGTGCGGGGAGAGACAAAAAAAAAAAAAAAAAAAGAAGCCCAGAAAGACCCCCGGACTTCCCTGACCGGGAATCGAACCCGGGCCGTGGCGGTGAGAGCGCCAAATCCTGACCACTAGACCACCAGGGATCCCCCATGACAGTGCTTTGCGCCCTGTCATACAGAAATACTCACAGGTGCCCCTTCAGGTCAGACCTGGCAAAGCCTTCCGTCTTCAGGGCACATTTCGCCTTAATGCCGTACAGCACTGCCCTGTGTCTTAAAGGAGAAGTCGCTTTTTTTTTCATGACTGGGTTACAGCTTAATGCTGCATAAAGAGTAGCCACAGAGTGTGTCAAAGTGGCTTGTGTTTCCACCTCATCTCCTTTGCTCTGCCTGCGGGGGTATAGCTCAGTGGTAGAGCATTTGACTGCAGATCAAGAGGTCCTAGGTTCAAATCCTGGTGCCCCCTGCGCTGGTTCTCCTGAGTGCCATTCAGGCTGTGCTTCTTGCTGCCAGTATGGCGTTCCTTGCTGGTCCCCTTTGCTTGATGTGAGTGCTGGCAATGTGAAAGAGTGCCAGAGTCTTCCCCCCCAGCACGGTGCACCAAAAGGTGCTACTGGGGACCCATCCGGCGCTATGAAATCTCCCCTCGACGTGCTACACCCCAGCTACGACACGCCCGGAAAGCCTTCCGTCTGCGATGCTGTAGAAGTGCATGGCGCTGCATTTTTTGTGCCATGTATACCACACGCAAATTTGTTGTTGTTTTAGCAGTTTTGGCGCAAGAGTGTTTTTTCCCAGAGACAAAGAAAGAAGAAAGACAAAGTATTTTAGTGCAAAATTGTTTTAGTTGATTCACAGCGATATTCTTTTTTTGAGAAGCAAACTATAAAGAAAGCAAAGAGACTAACAAGTCTGGTAAAACTCTGATATTGCATGCTAGGATAATAGAGAAATAATGCAACGCACCATAAAGGGAGACTGATGGAGAGATCATCCGCTTCAAGTCAGAGAGGAAAAAGAGAGCACGTCCCCGGGTGGGTTTGAACCACCAACCTCTCGGTTAACAGCCGAGCGCGCTAACCGATTGCGCCACGGAGACAGCGAGTACATGAGCACAGCTGTGCTTTATGGGGTTCGGAGTCAGAAGGCACTTCGCAGAGAAGAACCGGTTCAGAAAGTTGCCGGTCCAGAAGCCCTGACATCTGTGTGTTGGCCCGGCTAGCTCAGTCGGTAGAGCATGAGACTCTTAATCTCAGGGTCGTGGGTTCGAGCCCCACGCTGGGCGCTGTCTTCTTGGCGCATAGAAGCCCATCACCCTCCGAGACGTGAACATGAAGAGTCACGCCGTCAATAAAACTTGATCGTGACTCACTCTGCCTTCCTGTGAGAGGCCAGATAGGACCCGTGGCCTGCGTGGTGAATGCGCTGTGTTCTCCCATGCAAGTGGATGTCCGTGCTGTCGTGCAGCTCACTTGAAAATGCCCTGCTGCTCATTATATTGGCCAGGAGTGAAAAACAGAAGGGTGAGAAGGTAGCTGAGGGCGCGACTGCACTGGGAATGCTGTGAGGGCCTCGTTCAGGTCCCGGAAGTCAGAAGCTGGCCGTAAGGGTCACAATGGGAAGTGCAGGGAGAGACAAAAAAAAAAAAAAAAAAAAGCCCAGAAAGACCCCCGGACTTCCCTGACCGGGAATCGAACCCATGCCGTGGCGGTGAGAGCGCCAAATCCTGACCACTAGACCACCAGGGATCCCCCATGACAGTGCTTTGTGCCCTGTCATACAGAAATACTCACAGGTGCCCCTTCAGGTCAGACCTGGCAAAGCCTTCCGTCTTCAGGGCACATTTCGCCTATGTGCCGTACAGCACTGCCCTGTGTCTTAAAGGAGAAGTCGCTTTTTTTTTCATGACTGGGTTACAGCTTAATGCTGCATAAAGAGTAGCCACAGAGTGTGTCAAAATGGCTTGTGTTTCCACCTCATCTCCTTTGCTCTGCCTGCGGGGGTATAGCTCAGTGGTAGAGCATTTGACTGCAGATCAAGAGGTCCTAGGTTCAAATCCTGGTGCCCCCTGCGCTGGTCCTCCTGAGTGCCATTCAGGCTGTGCTTCTTTCTGCCAGTATGGCGTTCCTTGCTGGTCCCCTTTGCTTGATGTGAGTGCTGGCAACGTGAAAGAGTGCCAGAGTCTTCCCTCCCAGCACGGTGCACCAAAAGGTGCTACTGGGGACCCATCCGGCACTATGAAATCTCCCCTCGACGTGATACACCCCAGCTACAACACGCCCGGAAAGCATTTTGTCTGCGATGCTGTAGAAGTGCATGGCGCTGCGTTTTTTGTGCCATGTATACCACACGCAAATTTGTTGTTGTTTTAGCAGTTTTGGCGCAAGAGTGTTTTTTCCCAGAGACAAAGAAAGAAGAAAGACAAAGTATTTTAGTGCAAAATTGTTTTAGTTGATTCACAGCGATATTCTTTTTTTGAGAGGCAAACTATAAAGAAAGCAAAGAGACTAACAAGTCTGGTAAAACTCTGATATTGCATGCTAGGATAATAGAGAAATAATGCAACGCACCATAAAGGGAGACTGATGGAGAGATCATCCGCTTCAAGTCAGAGAGGAAAAAGAGAGCACGTCCTCAGGTGGGTTTGAACCACCAAACTCTCGGTTAACAGCCGAGCGCGCTAACCGATCGCGCCACGGAGACAGCGAGTACATGAGCACAGCTGTGCTTTATGGGGTTCGGAGTCAGAAGGCACTTCGCAGAGAAGAACCGGTTCAGAAAGTTGCCGGTCCAGAAGCCCCGACATCTGTCTGTTGGCCCGGCTAGCTCAGTCGGTAGAGCATGAGACTCTTAATCTCAGGGTCGTGGGTTCGAGCCCCACGCTGGGCGCTGTCTTCTTGGCGCTTAGAAGCCCATCACCCTCCGAGACGTGAACATGAAGAGTCACGCCGTCAATAAAACTTGATCGTGACTCACTCTGCCTTCTTGTGAGAGGCCAGATAGGACCCGTGGCCTGCGTGGTGAATGCGCTGTGTTCTCCCATGCAAGTGCATGTCCGTGCTGTCGTGCAGCTCACTTGAAAATGCCCTGCTGCTCATTATATTGGCCAGGAGTGAAAAACAGAAGGGTGAGAAGGTAGCTGAGGGCGCGACTGCACTGGGAATGCTGTGAGGGCCTCGTTCAGGTCCCGGAAGTCAGAAGCTGGCCGTAAGAGTCACAATGTGAAGTGCGGGGAGAGACAAAAAAAAAAAAAAAAAAAAAAGAAGCCCAGAAAGACCCCCGGACTTCCCTGACCGGGAATCGAACCCGGGCCGTGGCGGTGAGAGCGCCAAATCCTGACCACTAGACCACCAGGGATCCCCCATGACAGTGCTTTGCGCCCTGTCATACAGAAATACTCACAGGTGCCCCTTCAGGTCAGACCTGGCAAAGCCTTCCGTCTTCAGGGCACATTTCGCCTATGTGCCGTACAGCACTGCCCTATGTCTTAAAGGAGAAGTCGCTTTTTTTTTCATGACTGGGTTACAGCTTAATGCTGCATAAAGAGTAGCCACAGAGTGTGTCAAAGTGGCTTGTGTTTCCACCTCATCTCCTTTGCTCTGCCTGCGGGGGTATAGCTCAGTGGTAGAGCATTTGACTGCAGATCAAGCGGTCCTAGGTTCAAATCCTGGTGCCCCCTGCGCTGGTTCTCCTGAGTGCCATTCAGGCTGTGCTTCTTGCTGCCAGTATGGCGTTCCTTGCTGGTCCCCTTTGCTTGATGTGAGTGCTGGCAACGTGAAAGAGTGCCAGAGTCTTCCCCCCCAGCACGGTGCACCAAAAGGTGCTACTGGGGACCCATCCGGCGCTATGAAATCTCCCCTCGACGTGCTACACCCCAGCTACGACACGCCCGGAAAGCATTCCGTCTGCGATGCTGTAGAAGTGCATGGCGCTGCATTTTTTGTGCCATGTATACCACACGCAAATTTGTTGTTGTTTTAGCAGTTTTGGCGCAAGAGTGTTTTTTCCCAGAGACAAAGAAAGAAGAAAGACAAAGTATTTTAGTGCAAAATTGTTTTAGTTGATTCACAGCGATATTCTTTTTTTGAGAGGCAAACTATAAAGAAAGCAAAGAGACTAACAAGTCTGGTAAAACTCTGATATTGCATGCTAGGATAATAGAGAAATAATGCAACGCACCATAAAGGGAGACTGATGGAGAGATCATCCGCTTCAAGTCAGAGAGGAAAAAGAGAGCACGTCCCCGGGTGGGTTTGAACCACCAACCTCTCGGTTAACAGCCGAGTGCGCTAACCGATTGCGCCACGGAGACAGCGAGTACATGAGCACAGCTGTGCTTTATGGGGTTCGGAGTCAGAAGGCACTTCGCAGAGAAGAACCGGTTCAGAAAGTTGCCGGTCCAGAAGCCCTGACATCTGTGTGTTGGCCCGGCTAGCTCAGTCGGTAGAGCATGAGACTCTTAATCTCAGGGTCGTGGGTTCGAGCCCCACGCTGGGCGCTGTCTTCTTGGCACATAGAAGCCCATCACCCTCCGAGACGTGAACATGAAGAGTCACGCCGTCAATAAAACTTGATCGTGACTCACTCTGCCTTCTTGTGAGAGGCCAGATAGGACCCGTGGCCTGCGTGGTGAATGCGCTGTGTTCTCCCATGCAAGTGGATGTCCGTGCTGTCGTGCAGCTCACTTGAAAATGCCCTGCTGCTCATTATATTGGCCAGGAGTGAAAAACAGAAGGGTGAGAAGGTAGCTGAGGGCGCGACTGCACTGGGAATGCTGTGAGGGCCTCGTTCAGGTCCCGGAAGTCAGAAGCTGGCCGTAAGGGTCACAATGGGAAGTGCAGGGGGAGATAAAAAAAAAAAAAAAAAAAAAAGAAGCCCAGAAAGACCCCCGGACTTCCCTGACCGGGAATCGAACCCGGGCCGTGGCGGTGAGAGCGCCAAATCCTGACCACTAGACCACCAGGGATCCCCCATGACACTGCTTTGCGCCCTGTCATACAGAAATACTCACAGGTGCCCCTTCAGGTCAGACCTGGCAAAGCCTTCCGTCTTCAGGGCACATTTCGCCTATGTGCCGTACAGCACTGCCCTGTGTCTTAAAGGAGAAGTCGCTTTTTTTTTCATGACTGGGTTACAGCTTAATGCTGCATAAAGAGTAGCCACAGAGTGTGTCAAAGTGGCTTGTGTTTCCACCTCATCTCCTTTGCTCTGCCTGCGGGGGTATAGCTCAGTGGTAGAGCATTTGACTGCAGATCAAGAGGTCCTAGGTTCAAATCCTGGTGCCCCCTGCGCTGGTTCTCCTGAGTGCCATTCAGGCTGTGCTTCTTGCTGCCAGTATGGCGTTCCTTGCTGGTCCCCTTTGCTTGATGTGAGTGCTGGCAACGTGAAAGAGTGCCAGAGTCTTCCCCCCCAGCACGGTGCACCAAAAGGTGCTACTGGGGACCCATCCGGCGCTATGAAATCTCCCCTCGACGTGCTACACCCCAGCTACGACACGCCCGGAAAGCATTCCGTCTGCGATGCTGTAGAAGTGCATGGCGCTGCATTTTTTGTGCCATGTATACCACACGCAAATTTGTTGTTGTTTTAGCAGTTTTGGCGCAAGAGTGTTTTTTCCCAGAGACAAAGAAAGAAGAAAGACAAAGTATTTTAGTGCAAAATTGTTTTAGTTGATTCACAGCGATATTCTTTTTTTGAGAAGCAAACTATAAAGAAAGCAAAGAGACTAACAAGTCTGGTAAAACTCTGATATTGCATGCTAGGATAATAGAGAAATAATGCAACGCACCATAAAGGGAGACTGATGGAGAGATCATCCGCTTCAAGTCAGAGAGGAAAAAGAGAGCACGTCCCCAGGTGGGTTTGAACCACCAACCTCTCGGTTAACAGCCGAGCGCGCTAACCGATTGCGCCACGGAGACAGCGAGTACATGAGCACAGCTGTGCTTTATGGGGTCCGGAGTCAGAAGGCACTTCGCAGAGAAGAACCGGTTCAGAAAGTAGTCGGTCCAGAAGCCCTGACATCTGTGTGTTGCCCCGGCTAGCTCAGTCGGAAGAGCATGAGACTCTTAATCTCAGGGTCGTGGGTTCGAGCCCCACGCTGGGCGCTGTCTTCTTGGCGCATAGAAGCCCATCACCCTCCGAGACGTGAACATGAAGAGTCACGCCGTCAATAAAACTTGATCGTGACTCACTCTGCCTTCTTGTGAGAGGCCAGATAGGACCCGTGGCCTGCGTGGTGAATGCGCTGTGTTCTCCCATGCAAGTGGATGTCCGTGCTGTCGTGCAGCTCACTTGAAAATGCCCTGCTGCTCATTATATTGGCCAGGAGTGAAAAACAGAAGGGTGAGAAGGTAGCTGAGGGCGCGACTGCACTGGGAATGCTGTGAGGGCCTCGTTCAGGTCCCGGAAGTCAGAAGCTGGCCGTAAGGGTCACAATGGGAAGTGCAGGGAGAGACAAAAAAAAAAAAAAAAAAAAAAAAGAAGCCCAGAAAGACCCCCGGACTTCCCTGACCGGGAATCGAACCCGGGCCGTGGCGGTGAGAGCGCCAAATCCTGACCACTAGACCACCAGGGATCCCCCATGACAGTGCTTTGCGCCCTGTCATACAGAAATACTCACAGGTGCCCCTTCAGGTCAGACCTGGCAAAGCCTTCCGTCTTCAGGGCACATTTCGCCTATGTGCCGTACAGCACTGCCCTGTGTCTTAAAGGAGAAGTCGCTTTTTTTTTCATGACTGGGTTACAGCTTAATGCTGCATAAAGAGTAGCCACAGAGTGTGTCAAAGTGGCTTGTGTTTCCACCTCATCTCCTTTGCTCTGCCTGCGGGGGTATAGCTCAGTGGTAGAGCATTTGACTGCAGATCAAGAGGTCCTAGGTTCAAATCCTGGTGCCCCCTGCGCTGGTTCTCCTGAGTGCCATTCAGGCTGTGCTTCTTGCTGCCAGTATGGCGTTCCTTGCTGGTCCCCTTTGCTTGATGTGAGTGCTGGCAACGTGAAAGAGTGCCAGAGTCTTCCCCCCCAGCACGGTGCACCAAAAGGTGCTACTGGGGACCCATCCGGCGCTATGAAATCTCCCCTCGACGTGCTACACCCCAGCTACGACACGCCCGGAAAGCATTCCGTCTGCGATGCTGTAGAAGTGCATGGCGCTGCATTTTTTGTGCCATGTATACCACACGCAAATTTGTTGTTGTTTTAGCAGTTTTAGCGCAAGAGTGTTTTTTCCCAGAGACAAAGAAAGAAGAAAGACAAAGTATTTTAGTGCAAAATTGTTTTAGTTGATTCACAGCGATATTCTTTTTTTGAGAGGCAAACTATAAAGAAAGCAAAGAGACTAACAAGTCTGGTAAAACTCTGATATTGCATGCTAGGATAATAGAGAAATAATGCAACGCACCATAAAGGGAGACTGATGGAGAGATCATCCGCTTCAAGTCAGAGAGGAAAAAGAGAGCACGTCCCCGGGTGGGTTTGAACCACCAACCTCTCGGTTAACAGCCGAGCGCGCTAACCGATTGCGCCACGGAGACAGCGAGTACATGAGCACAGCTGTGCTTTATGGGGTTCGGAGTCAGAAGGCACTTCGCAGAGAAGAACCGGTTCAGAAAGTTGCTGGTCCAGAAGCCCTGACATCTGTGTGTTGGCCTGGCTAGCTCAGTCGGTAGAGCATGAGACTCTTAATCTCAGGGTCGTGGGTTCGAGCCCCACGCTGGGCGCTGTCTTCTTGGCACATAGAAGCCCATCACCCTCCGAGACGTGAACATGAAGAGTCACGCCGTCAATAAAACTTGATCGTGACTCACTCTGCCTTCTTGTGAGAGGCCAGATAGGACCTGTGGCCTGCGTGGTGAATGCGCTGTGTTCTCCCATGCAAGTGGATGTCCGTGCTGTCGTGCAGCTCACTTGAAAATGCCCTGCTGCTCATTATATTGGCCAGGAGTGAAAAACAGAAGGGTGAGAAGGTAGCTGAGGGCGCGACTGCACTGGGAATGCTGTGAGGGCCTCGTTCAGGTCCCGGAAGTCAGAAGCTGGCCGTAAGGGTCACAATGGGAAGTGCAGGGAGAGACAAAAAAAAAAAAAAAAAAAAAGAAGCCCAGAAAGACCCCCGGACTTCCCTGACCGGGAATCGAACCCGGGCCGTGGCGGTGAGAGCGCCAAATCCTGACCACTAGACCACCAGGGATCCCCCATGACACTGCTTTGCGCCCTGTCATACAGAAATACTCACAGGTGCCCCTTCAGGTCAGACCTGGCAAAGCCTTCCGTCTTCAGGGCACATTTCGCCTATGTGCCGTACAGCACTGCCCTGTGTCTTAAAGGAGAAGTCGCTTTTTTTTTCATGACTGGGTTACAGCTTAATGCTGCATAAAGAGTAGCCACAGAGTGTGTCAAAGTGGCTTGTGTTTCCACCTCATCTCCTTTGCTCTGCCTGCGGGGGTATAGCTCAGTGGTAGAGCATTTGACTGCAGATCAAGAGGTCCTAGGTTCAAATCCTGGTGCCCCCTGCGCTGGTTCTCCTGAGTGCCATTCAGGCTGTGCTTCTTGCTGCCAGTATGGCGTTCCTTGCTGGTCCCCTTTGCTTGATGTGAGTGCTGGCAACGTGAAAGAGTGCCAGAGTCTTCCCCCCCAGCACGGTGCACCAAAAGGTGCTACTGGGGACCCATCCGGCGCTATGAAATCTCCCCTCGACGTGCTACACCCCAGCTACGACACGCCCGGAAAGCATTCCGTCTGCGATGCTGTAGAAGTGCATGGCGCTGCATTTTTTGTGCCATGTATACCACACGCAAATTTGTTGTTGTTTTAGCAGTTTTGGCGCAAGAGTGTTTTTTCCCAGAGACAAAGAAAGAAGAAAGACAAAGTATTTTAGTGCAAAATTGTTTTAGTTGATTCACAGCGATATTCTTTTTTTGAGAGGCAAACTATAAAGAAAGCAAAGAGACTAACAAGTCTGGTAAAACTCTGATATTGCATGCTAGGATAATAGAGAAATAATGCAACGCACCATAAAGGGAGACTGATGGAGAGATCATCCGCTTCAAGTCAGAGAGGAAAAAGAGAGCACGTCCCCGGGTGGGTTTGAACCACCAACCTCTCGGTTAACAGCCGAGCGCGCTAACCGATTGCGCCACGGAGACAGCGAGTACATGAGCACAGCTCTGCTTTATGGGGTTCGGAGTCAGAAGGCACTTCGCAGAGAAGAACCGGTTCAGAAAGTTGCCGGTCCAGAAGCCCTGACATCTGTGTGTTGGCCTGGCTAGCTCAGTCGGTAGAGCATGGGACTCTTAATCTCAGGGTCGTGGGTTCGAGCCCCACGCTGGGCGCTGTCTTCTTGGCGCTTAGAAGCCCATCACCCTCCGAGACGTGAACATGAAGAGTCACGCCGTCAATAAAACTTGATCGTGACTCACTCTGCCTTCTTGTGAGAGGCCAGATAGGACCCGTGGCCTGCGTGGTGAATGCGCTGTGTTCTCCCATGCAAGTGGATGTCCGTGCTGTCGTGCAGCTCACTTGAAAATGCCCTGCTGCTCATTATATTGGCCAGGAGTGAAAAACAGAAGGGTGAGAAGGTAGCTGAGGGCGCGACTGCACTGGGAATGCTGTGAGGGCCTCGTTCAGGTCCCGGAAGTCAGAAGCTGGCCGTAAGGGTCACAATGGGAAGTGCAGGGAGAGACAAAAAAAAAAAAAAAAAAAAAAGAAGCCCAGAAAGACCCCCAGACTTCCCTGACCGGGAATCGAACCCGGGCCGTGGCGGTGAGAGCGCCAAATCCTGACCACTAGACCACCAGGGATCCACCATGACAGTGCTTTGCGCCCTGTCATACAGAAATACTCACAGGTGCCCCTTCAGGTCAGACCTGGCAAAGCCTTCCGTCTTCAGGGCACATTTCGCCTATGTGCCGTACAGCACTGCCCTGTGTCTTAAAGGAGAAGTCGCTTTTTTTTTCATGACTGGGTTACAGCTTAATGCTGCATAAAGAGTAGCCACAGAGTGTTTCAAAGTGGCTTGTGTTTCCACCTCATCTCCTTTGCTCTGCCTGCGGGGGTATAGCTCAGTGGTAGAGCATTTGACTGCAGATCAAGAGGTCCTAGGTTCAAATCCTGGTGCCCCCTGCGCTGGTTCTCCTGAGTGCCATTCAGGCTGTGCTTCTTGCTGCCAGTATGGCATTCCTTGCTGGTCCCCTTTGCTTGATGTGAGTGCTGGCAACGTGAAAGAGTGCCAGAGTCTTCCCCCCCAGCACGGTGCACCAAAAGGTGCTACTGGGGACCCATCCGGCGCTATGAAATCTCCCCTCGACGTGCTACACCCCAGCTACGACACGCCCGGAAAGCATTCCGTCTGCGATGCTGTAGAAGTGCATGGCGCTGCATTTTTTGTGCCATGTATACCACACGCAAATTTGTTGTTGTTTTAGCAGTTTTGGCGCAAGAGTGTTTTTTCCCAGAGACAAAGAAAGAAGAAAGACAAAGTATTTTAGTGCAAAATTGTTTTAGTTGATTCACAGCGATATTCTTTTTTTGAGAGGCAAACTATAAAGAAAGCAAAGAGTCTGGTAAAACTCTGATATTGCATGCTAGGATAATAGAGAAATAATGCAACGCACCATAAAGGGAGACTGATGGAGAGATCATCCGCTTCAAGTCAGAGAGGAAAAAGAGAGCACGTCCCCGGGTGGGTTTGAACCACCAACCTCTCGGTTAACAGCCGAGCGCGCTAACCGATTGCGCCACGGAGACAGCGAGTACATGAGCACAGCTCTGCTTTATGGGGTTCGGAGTCAGAAGGCACTTCGCAGAGAAGAACCGGTTCAGAAAGTTGCCGGTCCAGAAGCCCTGACATCTGTGTGTTGGCCTGGCTAGCTCAGTCGGTAGAGCATGAGACTCTTAATCTCAGGGTCGTGGGTTCGAGCCCCACGCTGGGCGCTGTCTTCTTGGCACATAGAAGCCCATCACCCTCCGAGACGTGAACATGAAGAGTCACGCCGTCAATAAAACTTGATCGTGACTCACTCTGCCTTCTTGTGAGAGGCCAGATAGGACCCGTGGCCTGCGTGGTGAATGCGCTGTGTTCTCCCATGCAAGTGGATGTCCGTGCTGTCGTGCAGCTCACTTGAAAATGCCCTGCTGCTCATTATATTGGCCAGGAGTGAAAAACAGAAGGGTGAGAAGGTAGCTGAGGGCGCGACTGCACTGGGAATGCTGTGAGGGCCTCGTTCAGGTCCCGGAAGTCAGAAGCTGGCCGTAAGGGTCACAATGGGAAGTGCAGGGAGAGACAAAAAAAAAAAAAAAAAAAAGAAGCCCAGAAAGACCCCCGGACTTCCCTAACCGGGAATCGAACCCGGGCCGTGGTGGTGAGAGCGCCAAATCCTGACCACTAGACCACCAGGGATCCCCCATGACAGTGCTTTGCGCCCTGTCATACAGAAATACTCACAGGTGCCCCTTCAGGTCAGACCTGGCAAAGCCTTCCGTCTTCAGGGCACATTTCGCCTATGTGCCGTACAGCACTGCCCTGTGTCTTAAAGGAGAAGTCGCTTTTTTTTTCATGACTGGGTTACAGCTTAATGCTGCATAAAGAGTAGCCACAGAGTGTGTCAAAGTGGCTTGTGTTTCCACCTCATCTCCTTTGCTCTGCCTGCGGGGGTATAGCTCAGTGGTAGAGCATTTGACTGCAGATCAAGAGGTCCTAGGTTCAAATCCTGGTGCCCCCTGCGCTGGTTCTCCTGAGTGCCATTCAGGCTGTGCTTCTTGCTGCCAGTATGGCGTTCCTTGCTGGTCCCCTTTGCTTGATGTGAGTGCTGGCAACGTGAAAGAGTGCCAGAGTCTTCCCCCCCAGCACGGTGCACCAAAAGGTGCTACTGGGGACCCATCCGGCGCTATGAAATCTCCCCTCGACGTGCTACACCCCAGCTACGACACGCCCGGAAAGCATTCCGTCTGCGATGCTGTAGAAGTGCATGGCGCTGCATTTTTTGTGCCATGTATACCACACGCAAATTTGTTGTTGTTTTAGCAGTTTTGGCGCAAGAGTGTTTTTTCCCAGAGACAAAGAAAGAAGAAAGACAAAGTATTTTAGTGCAAAATTGTTTTAGTTGATTCACAGCGATATTCTTTTTTTGAGAGGCAAACTATAAAGAAAGCAAAGAGACTAACAAGTCTGGTAAAACTCTGATATTGCATGCTAGGATAATAGAGAAATAATGCAACGCACCATAAAGGGAGACTGATGGAGAGATCATCCGCTTCAAGTCAGAGAGGAAAAAGAGAGCACGTCCCCGGGTGGGTTTGAACCACCAACCTCTCGGTTAACAGCCGAGCGCGCTAACCGATTGCGCCACGGAGACAGCGAGTACATGAGCACAGCTGTGCTTTATGGGGTTCGGAGTCAGAAGGCACTTCGCAGAGAAGAACCGGTTCAGAAAGTTGTCGGTCCAGAAGCCCTGACATCTGTGTGTTTGCCCGGCTAGCTCAGTCGGTAGAGCATGAGACTCTTAATCTCAGGGTCGTGGGTTCGAGCCCCACGCTGGGTGCTGTCTTCTTGGCGCATAGAAGCCCATCACCCTCCGAGACGTGAACATGAAGAGTCACGCCGTCAATAAAACTTGATCGTGACTCACTCTGCCTTCTTGTGAGAGGCCAGATAGGACCCGTGGCCTGCGTGGTGAATGCGCTGTGTTCTCCCATGCAAGTGGATGTCCGTGCTGTCGTGCAGCTCACTTGAAAATGCCCTGCTGCTCATTATATTGGCCTGGAGTGAATAACAGAAGGGTGAGAAGGTAGCTGAGGGCGCGACTGCACTGGGAATGCTGTGAGGGCCTCGTTCAGGTCCCGGAAGTCAGAAGCTGGCCGTAAGGGTCACAATGGGAAGTGCAGGGAGAGACAAAAAAAAAAAAAAAAAAAACAAGAAGCCCAGAAAGACCCCCGGACTTCCCTGACCGGGAATCGAACCCGGGCCGTGGCGGTGAGAGCGCCAAATCCTGACCACTAGACCACCAGGGATCCCCCATGACGCTGCTTTGCGCCCTGTCATACAGAAATACTCACAGGTGCCCCTTCAGGTCAGACCTGGCAAAGCCTTCCGTCTTCAGGGCACATTTCGCCTATGTGCCGTACAGCACTGCCCTGTGTCTTAAAGGAGAAGTCGCTTTTTTTTTCATGACTGGGTTACAGCTTAATGCTGCATAAAGAGTAGCCACAGAGTGTGTCAAAGTGGCTTGTGTTTCCACCTCATCTCCTTTGCTCTGCCTGCGGGGGTATAGCTCAGTGGTAGAGCATTTGACTGCAGATCAAGAGGTCCTAGGTTCAAATCCTGGTGCCCCCTGCGCTGGTTCTCCTGAGTGCCATTCAGGCTGTGCTTCTTGCTGCCAGTATGGCGTTCCTTGCTGGTCCCCTTTGCTTGATGTGAGTGCTGGCAACGTGAAAGAGTGCCAGAGTCTTCCCCCCCAGCACGGTGCACCAAAAGGTGCTACTGGGGACCCATCCGGCGCTATGAAATCTCCCCTCGACGTGCTACACCCCAGCTACGACACGCCCGGAAAGCATTCCGTCTGCGATGCTGTAGAAGTGCATGGCGCTGCATTTTTTGTGCCATGTATACCACACGCAAATTTGTTGTTGTTTTAGCAGTTTTGGCGCAAGAGTGTTTTTTCCCAGAGACAAAGAAAGAAGAAAGACAAAGTATTTTAGTGCAAAATTGTTTTAGTTGATTCACAGCGATATTCTTTTTTTGAGAGGCAAACTATAAAGAAAGCAAAGAGAATAACAAGTCTGGTAAAACTCTGATATTGCATGCTAGGATAATAGAGAAATAATGCAACGCACCATAAAGGGAGACTGATGGAGAGATCATCCGCTTCAAGTCAGAGAGGAAAAAGAGAGCACGTCCCCGGGTGGGTTTGAACCACCAACCTCTCGGTTAACAGCCGAGCGCGCTAACCGATTGCGCCACGGAGACAGCGAGTACATGAGCACAGCTCTGCTTTATGGGGTTCGGAGTCAGAAGGCACTTCGCAGAGAAGAACCGGTTCAGAAAGTTGCCGGTCCAGAAGCCCTGACATCTGTGTGTTGGCCTGGCTAGCTCAGTCGGTAGAGCATGAGACTCTTAATCTCAGGGTTGTGGGTTCGAGCCCCACGCTGGGCGCTGTCTTCTTGGCGCTTAGAAGCCCATCACCCTCCGAGACGTGAACATGAAGAGTCACGCCGTCAATAAAACTTGATCGTGACTCACTCTGCCTTCTTGTGAGAGGCCAGATAGGACCCGTGGCCTGCGTGGTGAATGCGCTGTGTTCTCCCATGCAAGTGGATGTCCGTGCTGTCGTGCAGCTCACTTGAAAATGCCCTGCTGCTCATTATATTGGCCTGGAGTGAATAACAGAAGGGTGAGAAGGTAGCTGAGGGCGCGACTGCACTGGGAATGCTGTGAGGGCCTCGTTCAGGTCCCGGAAGTCAGAAGCTGGCCGTAAGGGTCACAATGGGAAGTGCAGGGAGAGACAAAAAAAAAAAAAAAAAAAACAAGAAGCCCAGAAAGACCCCCGGACTTCCCTGACCGGGAATCGAACCCGGGCCGTGGCGGTGAGAGCGCCAAATCCTGACCACTAGACCACCAGGGATCCCCCATGACGCTGCTTTGCGCCCTGTCATACAGAAATACTCACAGGTGCCCCTTCAGGTCAGACCTGGCAAAGCCTTCCGTCTTCAGGGCACATTTCGCCTATGTGCCGTACAGCACTGCCCTGTGTCTTAAAGGAGAAGTCGCTTTTTTTTTCATGACTGGGTTACAGCTTAATGCTGCATAAAGAGTAGCCACAGAGTGTGTCAAAGTGGCTTGTGTTTCCACCTCATCTCCTTTGCTCTGCCTGCGGGGGTATAGCTCAGTGGTAGAGCATTTGACTGCAGATCAAGAGGTCCTAGGTTCAAATCCTGGTGCCCCCTGCGCTGGTTCTCCTGAGTGCCATTCAGGCTGTGCTTCTTGCTGCCAGTATGGCGTTCCTTGCTGGTCCCCTTTGCTTGATGTGAGTGCTGGCAACGTGAAAGAGTGCCAGAGTCTTCCCCCCCAGCACGGTGCACCAAAAGGTGCTACTGGGGACCCATCCGGCGCTATGAAATCTCCCCTCGACGTGCTACACCCCAGCTACGACACGCCCGGAAAGCATTCCGTCTGCGATGCTGTAGAAGTGCATGGCGCTGCATTTTTTGTGCCATGTATACCACACGCAAATTTGTTGTTGTTTTAGCAGTTTTGGCGCAAGAGTGTTTTTTCCCAGAGACAAAGAAAGAAGAAAGACAAAGTATTTTAGTGCAAAATTGTTTTAGTTGATTCACAGCGATATTCTTTTTTTGAGAGGCAAACTATAAAGAAAGCAAAGAGAATAACAAGTCTGGTAAAACTCTGATATTGCATGCTAGGATAATAGAGAAATAATGCAACGCACCATAAAGGGAGACTGATGGAGAGATCATCCGCTTCAAGTCAGAGAGGAAAAAGAGAGCACGTCCCCGGGTGGGTTTGAACCACCAACCTCTCGGTTAACAGCCGAGCGCGCTAACCGATTGCGCCACGGAGACAGCGAGTACATGAGCACAGCTCTGCTTTATGGGGTTCGGAGTCAGAAGGCACTTCGCAGAGAAGAACCGGTTCAGAAAGTTGCCGGTCCAGAAGCCCTGACATCTGTGTGTTGGCCTGGCTAGCTCAGTCGGTAGAGCATGAGACTCTTAATCTCAGGGTTGTGGGTTCGAGCCCCACGCTGGGCGCTGTCTTCTTGGCGCTTAGAAGCCCATCACCCTCCGAGACGTGAACATGAAGAGTCACGCCGTCAATAAAACTTGATCGTGACTCACTCTGCCTTCTTGTGAGAGGCCAGATAGGACCCGTGGCCTGCGTGGTGAATGCGCTGTGTTCTCCCATGCAAGTGGATGTCCGTGCTGTCGTGCAGCTCACTTGAAAATGCCCTGCTGCTCATTATATTGGCCTGGAGTGAATAACAGAAGGGTGAGAAGGTAGCTGAGGGCGCGACTGCACTGGGAATGCTGTGAGGGCCTCGTTCAGGTCCCGGAAGTCAGAAGCTGGCCGTAAGGGTCACAATGGGAAGTGCAGGGAGAGACAAAAAAAAAAAAAAAAAAAACAAGAAGCCCAGAAAGACCCCCGGACTTCCCTGACCGGGAATCGAACCCGGGCCGTGGCGGTGAGAGCGCCAAATCCTGACCACTAGACCACCAGGGATCCCCCATGACGCTGCTTTGCGCCCTGTCATACAGAAATACTCACAGGTGCCCCTTCAGGTCAGACCTGGCAAAGCCTTCCGTCTTCAGGGCACATTTCGCCTATGTGCCGTACAGCACTGCCCTGTGTCTTAAAGGAGAAGTCGCTTTTTTTTTCATGACTGGGTTACAGCTTAATGCTGCATAAAGAGTAGCCACAGAGTGTGTCAAAGTGGCTTGTGTTTCCACCTCATCTCCTTTGCTCTGCCTGCGGGGGTATAGCTCAGTGGTAGAGCATTTGACTGCAGATCAAGAGGTCCTAGGTTCAAATCCTGGTGCCCCCTGCGCTGGTTCTCCTGAGTGCCATTCAGGCTGTGCTTCTTGCTGCCAGTATGGCGTTCCTTGCTGGTCCCCTTTGCTTGATGTGAGTGCTGGCAACGTGAAAGAGTGCCAGAGTCTTCCCCCCCAGCACGGTGCACCAAAAGGTGCTACTGGGGACCCATCCGGCGCTATGAAATCTCCCCTCGACGTGCTACACCCCAGCTACGACACGCCCGGAAAGCATTCCGTCTGCGATGCTGTAGAAGTGCATGGCGCTGCATTTTTTGTGCCATGTATACCACACGCAAATTTGTTGTTGTTTTAGCAGTTTTGGCGCAAGAGTGTTTTTTCCCAGAGACAAAGAAAGAAGAAAGACAAAGTATTTTAGTGCAAAATTGTTTTAGTTGATTCACAGCGATATTCTTTTTTTGAGAGGCAAACTATAAAGAAAGCAAAGAGAATAACAAGTCTGGTAAAACTCTGATATTGCATGCTAGGATAATAGAGAAATAATGCAACGCACCATAAAGGGAGACTGATGGAGAGATCATCCGCTTCAAGTCAGAGAGGAAAAAGAGAGCACGTCCCCGGGTGGGTTTGAACCACCAACCTCTCGGTTAACAGCCGAGCGCGCTAACCGATTGCGCCACGGAGACAGCAAGTACATGAGCACAGCTCTGCTTTATGGGGTTCGGAGTCAGAAGGCACTTCGCAGAGAAGAACCGGTTCAGAAAGTTGCCGGTCCAGAAGCCCTGACATCTGTGTGTTGGCCTGGCTAGCTCAGTCGGTAGAGCATGAGACTCTTAATCTCAGGGTTGTGGGTTCGAGCCCCACGCTGGGCGCTGTCTTCTTGGCGCTTAGAAGCCCATCACCCTCCGAGACGTGAACATGAAGAGTCACGCCGTCAATAAAACTTGATCGTGACTCACTCTGCCTTCTTGTGAGAGGCCAGATAGGACCCGTGGCCTGCGTGGTGAATGCGCTGTGTTCTCCCATGCAAGTGGATGTCCGTGCTGTCGTGCAGCTCACTTGAAAATGCCCTGCTGCTCATTATATTGGCCAGGAGTGAAAAACAGAAGGGTGAGAAGGTAGCTGAGGGCGCGACTGCACTGGGAATGCTGTGAGGGCCTCGTTCAGGTCCCGGAAGTCAGAAGCTGGCCGTAAGGGTCACAATGGGAAGTGCAGGGAGAGACAAAAAAAAAAAAAAAAAAAAAGAAGCCCAGAAAGACCCCCAGACTTCCCTGACCGGGAATCGAACCCGGGCCGTGGCGGTGAGAGCGCCAAATCCTGACCACTAGACCACCAGGGATCCCCCATGACAGTGCTTTGCGCCCTGTCATACAGAAATACTCACAGGTGCCCCTTCAGGTCAGACCTGGCAAAGCCTTCCGTCTTCAGGGCACATTTCGCCTATGTGCCGTACAGCACTGCCCTGTGTCTTAAAGGAGAAGTCGCTTTTTTTTTTCATGACTGGGTTACAGCTTAATGCTGCATAAAGAGTAGCCACAGAGTGTGTCAAAGTGGCTTGTGTTTCCACCTCATCTCCTTTGCTCTGCCTGCGGGGGTATAGCTCAGTGGTAGAGCATTTGACTGCAGATCAAGAGGTCCTAGGTTCAAATCCTGGTGCCCCCTGCGCTGGTTCTCCTGAGTGCCATTCAGGCTGTGCTTCTTGCTGCCAGTATGGCGTTCCTTGCTGGTCCCCTTTGCTTGATGTGAGTGCTGGCAACGTGAAAGAGTGCCAGAGTCTTCCCCCCCAGCACGGTGCACCAAAAGGTGCTACTGGGGACCCATCCGGCGCTATGAAATCTCCCCTCGACGTGCTACACCCCAGCTACGACACGCCCGGAAAGCATTCCGTCTGCGATGCTGTAGAAGTGCATGGCGCTGCATTTTTTGTGCCATGTATACCACACGCAAATTTGTTGTTGTTTTAGCAGTTTTGGCGCAAGAGTGTTTTTTCCCAGAGACAAAGAAAGAAGAAAGACAAAGTATTTTAGTGCAAAATTGTTTTAGTTGATTCACAGCGATATTCTTTTTTTGAGAAGCAAACTATAAAGAAAGCAAAGAGACTAACAAGTCTGGTAAAACTCTGATATTGCATGCTAGGATAATAGAGAAATAATGCAACGCACCATAAAGGGAGACTGATGGAGAGATCATCCGCTTCAAGTCAGAGAGGAAAAAGAGAGCACGTCCCCGGGTGGGTTTGAACCACCAACCACTCGGTTAATAGCCGAGCGCGCTAACCAATTGCGCCACGGAGACAGCGAGTACATGAGCACAGCTGTGCTTTATGGGGTTCGGAGTCAGAAGGCACTTCGCAGAGAAGAACCGGTTCAGAAAGTTGTCGGTCCAGAAGCCCTGACATCTGTGTGTTGGCCCGGCTAGCTCAGTCGGTAGAGCATGAGACTCTTAATCTCAGGGTCGTGGGTTCGAGCCCCACGCTGGGCGCTGTCTTCTTGGCGCATAGAAGCCCATCACCCTCCGAGACGTGAACATGAAGAGTCACGCCGTCAATAAAACTTGATCGTGACTCACTCTGCCTTATTGTGAGAGGCCAGATAGGACCCGTGGCCTGCGTGGTGAATGCGCTGTGTTCTCCCATGCAAGTGGATGTCCGTGCTGTCGTGCAGCTCACTTGAAAATGCCCTGCTGCTCATTATATTGGCCAGGAGTGAAAAACAGAAGGGTGAGAAGGTAGCTGAGGGCGCGACTGCACTGGGAATGCTGTGAGGGCCTCGTTCAGGTCCCGGAAGTCAGAAGCTGGCCGTAAGGGTCACAATGGGAAGTGCAGGGAGAGACAAAAAAAAAAAAAAAAAAAGAAGCCCAGAAAGACCCCCGGACTTCCCTGACCGGGAATCGAACCCGGGCCGTGGCGGTGAGAGCGCCAAATCCTGACCACTAGACCACCAGGGATCCCCTATGACAGTGCTTTGCGCCCTGTCATACAGAAATACTCACAGGTGCCCCTTCAGGTCAGACCTGGCAAAGCCTTCCGTCTTCAGGGCACATTTCGCCTATGTGCCGTACAGCACTGCCCTGTGTCTTAAAGGAGAAGTCGCTTTTTTTTTCATGACTGGGTTACAGCTTAATGCTGCATAAAGAGTAGCCACAGAGTGTGTCAAAGTGGCTTGTGTTTCCACCTCATCTCCTTTGCTCTGCCTGCGGGGGTATAGCTCAGTGGTAGAGCATTTGACTGCAGATCAAGAGGTCCTAGGTTCAAATCCTGGTGCCCCCTGCGCTGGTTCTCCTGAGTGCCATTCAGGCTGTGCTTCTTGCTGCCAGTATGGCGTTCCTTGCTGGTCCCCTTTGCTTGATGTGAGTGCTGGCAACGTGAAAGAGTGCCAGAGTCTTCCCCCCCAGCACGGTGCACCAAAAGGTGCTACTGGGGACCCATCCGGCGCTATGAAATCTCCCCTCGACGTGCTACACCCCAGCTACGACACGCCCGGAAAGCATTCCGTCTGCGATGCTGTAGAAGTGCATGGCGCTGCATTTTTTGTGCCATGTATACCACACGCAAATTTGTTGTTGTTTTAGCAGTTTTGGCGCAAGAGTGTTTTTTCCCAGAGACAAAGAAAGAAGAAAGACAAAGTATTTTAGTGCAAAATTGTTTTAGTTGATTCACAGCGATATTCTTTTTTTGAGAGGCAAACTATAAAGAAAGCAAAGAGACTAACAAGTCTGGTAAAACTCTGATATTGCATGCTAGGATAATAGAGAAATAATGCAACGCACCATAAAGGGAGACTGATGGAGAGATCATCCGCTTCAAGTCAGAGAGGAAAAAGAGAGCACGTCCCCGGGTGGGTTTGAACCACCAACCTCTCGGTTAACAGCCGAGCGCGCTAACCGATTGCGCCACGGAGACAGCGAGTACATGAGCACAGCTCTGCTTTATGGGGTTCGGAGTCAGAAGGCACTTCGCAGAGAAGAACCGGTTCAGAAAGTTGCCGGTCCAGAAGTCCTGCCATCTGTGTGTTGGCCCGGCTAGCTCAGTCGGTAGAGCATGAGACTCTTAATCTCAGGGTTGTGGGTTCGAGCCCCACGCTGGGCGCTGTCTTCTTGGCGCATAGAAGCCCATCACCCTCCGAGACGTGAACATGAAGAGTCACGCCGTCAATAAAACTTGATCGTGACTCACTCTGCCTTCTTGTGTGAGGCCAGATAGGACCCGTGGCCTGCGTGGTGAATGCGCTGTGTTCTCCCATGCAAGTGGATGTCCGTGCTGTCGTGCAGCTCACTTGAAAATGCCCTGCTGCTCATTATATTGGCCAGGAGTGAAAAACAGAAGGGTGAGAAGGTAGCTGAGGGCGCGACTGCACTGGGAATGCTGTGAGGGCCTCGTTCAGGTCCTGGAAGTCAGAAGCTGGCCGTAAGGGTCACAATGGGAAGTGCAGGGAGAGACAAAAAAAAAAAAAAAAAAGAAGCCCAGAAAGACCCCCGGACTTCCCTGACCGGGAATCGAACCCGGGCCGTGGCGGTGAGAGCGCCAAATCCTGACCACTAGACCACCAGGGATCCCCCATGACAGTGCTTTGCGCCCTGTCATACAGAAATACTCACAGGTGCCCCTTCAGGTCAGACCTGGCAAAGCCTTCCGTCTTCAGGGCACATTTCGCCTATGTGCCGTACAGCACTGCCCTGTGTCTTAAAGGTGAAGTCGCTTTTTTTTTCATGACTGGGTTACAGCTTAATGCTGCATAAAGAGTAGCCACAGAGTGTGTCAAAGTGGCTTGTGTTTCCACCTCATCTCCTTTGCTCTGCCTGCGGGTGTATAGCTCAGTGGTAGAGCATTTGACTGCAGATCAAGAGGTCCTAGGTTCAAATCCTGGTGCCCCCTGCGCTGGTTCTCCTGAGTGCCATTCAGGCTGTGCTTCTTGCTGCCAGTATGGCGTTCCTTGCTGGTCCCCTTTGCTTGATGTGAGTGCTGGCAACGTGAAAGAGTGCCAGAGTCTTCCCCCCCAGCACGGTGCACCAAAAGGTGCTACTGGGGACCCATCCGGCGCTATGAAATCTCCCCTCGACGTGCTACACCCCAGCTACGACACGCCCGGAAAGCATTCCGTCTGCGATGCTGTAGAAGTGCATGGCGCTGCATTTTTTGTGCCATGTATACCACACGCAAATTTGTTGTTGTTTTAGCAGTTTTGGCGCAAGAGTGTTTTTTCCCAGAGACAAAGAAAGAAGAAAGACAAAGTATTTTAGTGCAAAATTGTTTTAGTTGATTCACAGCGATATTCTTTTTTTGAGAGGCAAACTATAAAGAAAGCAAAGAGACTAACAAGTCTGGTAAAACTCTGATATTGCATGCTAGGATAATAGAGAAATAATGCAACGCACCATAAAGGGAGACTGATGGAGAGATCATCCGCTTCAAGTCAGAGAGGAAAAAGAGAGCACGTCCCCGGGTGGGTTTGAACCACCAACCTCTCGGTTAACAGCCGAGCGCGCTAACCGATTGCGCCACGGAGACAGCGAGTACATGAGCACAGCTCTGCTTTATGGGGTTCGGAGTCAGAAGGCACTTCGCAGAGAAGAACCGGTTCAGAAAGTTGCCGGTCCAGAAGCCCTGACATCTGTGTGTTGGCCTGGCTAGCTCAGTCGGTAGAGCATGAGACTCTTAATCTCAGGGTCGTGGGTTCGAGCCCCACGCTGGGCGCTGTCTTCTTGGCGCATAGAAGCCCATCACCCTCCGAGACGTGAACATGAAGAGTCACGCCGTCAATAAAACTTGATCGTGACTCACTCTGCCTTCTTGTGAGAGGCCAGATAGGACCCGTGGCCTGCGTGGTGAATGCGCTGTGTTCTCCCATGCAAGTGGATGTCTGTGCTGTCGTGCAGCTCACTTGAAAATGCCCTGCTGCTCATTATATTGGCCAGGAGTGAAAAACAGAAGGGTGAGAAGGTAGCTGAGGGCGCGACTGCACTGGGAATGCTGTGAGGGCCTCGTTCAGGTCCCGGAAGTCAGAAGCTGGCCGTAAGGGTCACAATGGGAAGTGCAGGGAGAGACAAAAAAAAAAAATAAAAAATAGAAGCCCAGAAAGACCCCCGGACTTCCCTGACCGGGAATCGAACCCGGGCCGTGGCGGTGAGAGCGCCAAATCCTGACCACTAGACCACCAGGGATCCCCCATGACACTGCTTTGCGCCCTGTCATACAGAAATACTCACAGGTGCCCCTTCAGGTCAGACCTGGCAAAGCCTTCCGTCTTCAGGGCACATTTCGCCTATGTGCCGTACAGCACTGCCCTGTGTCTTAAAGGAGAAGTCGCTTTTTTTTTCATGACTGGGTTACAGCTTAATGCTGCATAAAGAGTAGCCACAGAGTGTGTCAAAGTGGCTTGTGTTTCCACCTCATCTCCTTTGCTCTGCCTGCGGGGGTATAGCTCAGTGGTAGAGCATTTGACTGCAGCTCAAGAGGTCCTAGGTTCAAATCCTGGTGCCCCCTGCGCTGGTTCTCCTGAGTGCCATTCAGGCTGTGCTTCTTGCTGCCAGTATGGCGTTCCTTGCTGGTCCCCTTTGCTTGATGTGAGTGCTGGCAACGTGAAAGAGTGCCAGAGTCTTCCCCCCCAGCACGGTGCACCAAAAGGTGCTACTGGGAACCCATCCGGCGCTATGAAATCTCCCCTCGACGTGCTACGACACGCCCGGAAAGCATTCCGTCTGCGATGCTGTAGAAGTGCATGGCGCTGCATTTTTTGTGCCATGTATACCACACGCAAATTTGTTGTTGTTTTAGCAGTTTTGGCGCAAGAGTGTTTTTTCCCAGAGACATAGAAAGAAGAAAGACAAAGTATTTTAGTGCAAAATTGTTTTAGTTGATTCACAGCGATATTCTTTTTTTGAGAGGCAAACTATAAAGAAAGCAAAGAGACTAACAAGTCTGGTAAAACTCTGATATTGCATGCTAGGATAATAGAGAAATAATGCAACGCACCATAAAGGGAGACTGATGGAGAGATCATCCGCTTCAAGTCAGAGAGGAAAAAGAGAGCACGTCCCCGGGTGGGTTTGAACCACCAACCTCTCGGTTAACAGCCGAGCGCGCTAACCGATTGCGCCACGGAGACAGCGAGTACATGAGCACAGCTCTGCTTTATGGGGTTCGGAGTCAGAAGGCACTTCGCAGAGAAGAACCGGTTCAGAAAGTTGCCGGTCCAGAAGCCCTGACATCTGTGTGTTGGCCTGGCTAGCTCAGTCGGTAGAGCATGAGACTCTTAATCTCAGGGTCGTGGGTTCGAGCCCCACGCTGGGCGCTGTCTTCTTGGCGCATAGAAGCCCATCACCCTCCGAGACGTGAACATGAAGAGTCACGCCGTCAATAAAACTTGATCGTGACTCACTCTGCCTTCTTGTGAGAGGCCGGATAGGACCCGTGGCCTGCGTGGTGAATGCGCTGTGTTCTCCCATGCAAGTGGATGTCCGTGCTGTCGTGCAGCTCACTTGAAAATGCCCTGCTGCTCATTATATTGGCCAGGAGTGAAAAACAGAAGGGTGAGAAGGTAGCTGAGGGCGCGACTGCACTGGGAATGCTGTGAGGGCCTCGTTCAGGTCCCGGAAGTCAGAAGCTGGCCGTAAGGGTCACAATGGGAAGTGCAGGGAGAGACAAAAAAAAAAAAAAAAAAGAAGCCCAGAAAGACCCCCGGACTTCCCTGACCGGGAATCGAACCCGGGCCGTGGCGGTGAGAGCGCCAAATCCTGACCACTAGACCACCAGGGATCCCCCATGACACTGCTTTGCGCCCTGTCATACAGAAATACTCACAGGTGCCCCTTCAGGTCAGACCTGGCAAAGCCTTCCGTCTTCAGGGCACATTTCGCCTATGTGCCGTACAGCACTGCCCTGTGTCTTAAAGGAGAAGTCGCTTTTTTTTTCATGACTGGGTTACAGCTTAATGCTGCATAAAGAGTAGCCACAGAGTGTGTCAAAGTGGCTTGTGTTTCCACCTCATCTCCTTTGCTCTGCCTGCGGGGGTATAGCTCAGTGGTAGAGCATTTGACTGCAGATCAAGAGGTCCTAGGTTCAAATCCTGGTGCCCCCTGCGCTGGTTCTCCTGAGTGCCATTCAGGCTGTGCTTCTTGCTGCCAGTATGGCGTTCCTTGCTGGTCCCCTTTGCTTGATGTGAGTGCTGGCAACGTGAAAGAGTGCCAGAGTCTTCCCCCCCAGCACGGTGCACCAAAAGGTGCTACTGGGAACCCATCCGGCGCTATGAAATCTCCCCTCGACGTGCTACGACACGCCCGGAAAGCATTCCGTCTGCGATGCTGTAGAAGTGCATGGCGCTGCATTTTTTGTGCCATGTATACCACACGCAAATTTGTTGTTGTTTTAGCAGTTTTGGCGCAAGAGTGTTTTTTCCCAGAGACAAAGAAAGAAGAAAGACAAAGTATTTTAGTGCAAAATTGTTTTAGTTGATTCACAGCGATATTCTTTTTTTGAGAGGCAAACTATAAAGAAAGCAAAGAGACTAACAAGTCTGGTAAAACTCTGATATTGCATGCTAGGATAATAGAGAAATAATGCAACGCACCATAAAGGGAGACTGATGGAGAGATCATCCGCTTCAAGTCAGAGAGGAAAAAGAGAGCACGTCCCCGGGTGGGTTTGAACCACCAACCTCTCGGTTAACAGCCGAGCGCGCTAACCGATTGCGCCACGGAGACAGCGAGTACATGAGCACAGCTGTGCTTTATGGGGTTCGGAGTCAGAAGGCACTTCGCAGAGAAGAACCGGTTCAGAAAGTTGCCGGTCCAGAAGCCCTGACATCTGTGTGTTGGCCTGGCTAGCTCAGTCGGTAGAGCATGAGACTCTTAATCTCAGGGTCGTGGGTTCGAGCCCCACGCTGGGCGCTGTCTTCTTGGCGCATAGAAGCCCATCACCCTCCGAGACGTGAACATGAAGAGTCACGCCGTCAATAAAACTTGATCGTGACTCACTCTGCCTTCTTGTGAGAGGCCGGATAGGACCCGTGGCCTGCGTGGTGAATGCGCTGTGTTCTCCCATGCAAGTGGATGTCCGTGCTGTCGTGCAGCTCACTTGAAAATGCCCTGCTGCTCATTATATTGGCCAGGAGTGAAAAACAGAAGGGTGAGAAGGTAGCTGAGGGCGCGACTGCACTGGGAATGCTGTGAGGGCCTCGTTCAGGTCCCGGAAGTCAGAAGCTGGCCGTAAGGGTCACAATGGGAAGTGCAGGGAGAGACAAAAAAAAAAAAAAAAAAGAAGCCCAGAAAGACCCCCGGACTTCCCTGACCGGGAATCGAACCCGGGCCGTGGCGGTGAGAGCGCCAAATCCTGACCACTAGACCACCAGGGATCCCCCATGACAGTGCTTTGCGCCCTGTCATACAGATATACTCACAGGTGCCCCTTCAGGTCAGACCTGGCAAAGCCTTCCGTCTTCAGGGCACATTTCGCCTATGTGCCGTACAGCACTGCCCTGTGTCTTAAAGGAGAAGTCGCTTTTTTTTTCATGACTGGGTTACAGCTTAATGCTGCATAAAGAGTAGCCACAGAGTGTGTCAAAGTGGCTTGTGTTTCCACCTCATCTCCTTTGCTCTGCCTGCGGGGGTATAGCTCAGTGGTAGAGCATTTGACTGCAGATCAAGAGGTCCTAGGTTCAAATCCTGGTGCCCCCTGCGCTGGTTCTCCTGAGTGCCATTCAGGCTGTGCTTCTTGCTGCCAGTATGGCGTTCCTTGCTGGTCCCCTTTGCTTGATGTGAGTGCTGGCAACGTGAAAGAGTGCCAGAGTCTTCCCCCCCAGCACGGTGCACCAAAAGGTGCTACTGGGGACCCATCCGGCGCTATGAAATCTCCCCTCGACGTGCTACACCCCAGCTACGACACGCCCGGAAAGCATTCCGTCTGCGATGCTGTAGAAGTGCATGGCGCTGCATTTTTTGTGCCATGTATACCACACGCAAATTTGTTGTTGTTTTAGCAGTTTTGGCGCAAGAGTGTTTTCTCCCAGAGACAAAGAAAGAAGAAAGACAAAGTATTTTAGTGCAAAATTGTTTTAGTTGATTCACAGCGATATTCTTTTTTTGAGAGGCAAACTATAAAGAAAGCAAAGAGACTAACAAGTCTGGTAAAACTCTGATATTGCATGCTAGGATAATAGAGAAATAATGCAACGCACCATAAAGGGAGACTGATGGAGAGATCATCCGCTTCAAGTCAGAGAGGAAAAAGAGAGCACGTCCCCGGGTGGGTTTGAACCACCAACCTCTCGGTTAACAGCCGAGCGCGCTAACCGATTGCGCCACGGAGACAGCGAGTACATGAGCACAGCTCTGCTTTATGGGGTTCGGAGTCAGAAGGCACTTCGCAGAGAAGAACCGGTTCAGAAAGTTGCCGGTCCAGAAGCCCTGACATCTGTGTGTTGGCCTGGCTAGCTCAGTCGGTAGAGCATGAGACTCTTAATCTCAGGGTCGTGGGTTCGAGCCCCACGCTGGGCGCTGTCTTCTTGGCGCATAGAAGCCCATCACCCTCCGAGACGTGAACATGAAGAGTCACGCCGTCAATAAAACTTGATCGTGACTCACTCTGCCTTCTTGTGAGAGGCCAGATAGGACCCGTGGCCTGCGTGGTGAATGCGCTGTGTTCTCCCATGCAAGTGGATGTCCGTGCTGTCGTGCAGCTCACTTGAAAATGCCCTGCTGCTCATTATATTGGCCAGGAGTGAAAAACAGAAGGGTGAGAAGGTAGCTGAGGGCGCGACTGTACTGGGAATGCTGTGAGGGCCTCGTTCAGGTCCCGGAAGTCAGAAGCTGGCCGTAAGGGTCACAATGGGAAGTGCAGGGAGAGACAAAAAAAAAAAAAAAAAAAAAGAAGCCAAGAAAGACCCCTGGACTTCCCTGACCGGGAATCGAACCCGGGCCGTGGCGGTGAGAGCGCCAAATCCTGACCACTAGACCACCAGGGATCCCCCATGACAGTGCTTTGCGCCCTGTCATACAGAAATACTCACAGGTGCCCCTTCAGGTCAGACCTGGCAAAGCCTTCCGTCTTCAGGGCACATTTCGCCTATGTGCCGTACAGCACTGCCCTGTGTCTTAAAGGAGAAGTCGCTTTTTTTTTCATGACTGGGTTACAGCTTAATGCTGCATAAAGAGTAGCCACAGAGTGTGTCAAAGTGGCTTGTGTTTCCACCTCATCTCCTTTGCTCTGCCTGCGGGGGTATAGCTCAGTGGTAGAGCATTTGACTGCAGATCAAGAGGTCCTAGGTTCAAATCCTGGTGCCCCCTGCGCTGGTTCTCCTGAGTGCCGTTCAGGCTGTGCTTCTTGCTGCCAGTATGGCGTTCCTTGCTGGTCCCCTTTGCTTGATGTGAGTGCTGGCAACGTGAAAGAGTGCCAGAGTCTTCCCCCCCAGCACGGTGCACCAAAAGGTGCTACTGGGGACCCATCCGGCGCTATGAAATTTCCCCTCGACGTGCTACGACACGCCCGGAAAGCATTCCGTCTGCGATGCTGTAGAAGTGCATGGCGCTGCATTTTTTGTGCCATGTATACCACACGCAAATTTGTTGTTGTTTTAGCAGTTTTGGCGCAAGAGTGTTTTTTCCCAGAGACAAAGAAAGAAGAAAGACAAAGTATTTTAGTGCAAAATTGTTTTAGTTGATTCACAGCGATATTCTTTTTTTGAGAGGCAAACTATAAAGAAAGCAAAGAGACTAACAAGTCTGGTAAAACTCTGATATTGCATGCTAGGATAATAGAGAAATAATGCAACGCACCATAAAGGGAGACTGATGGAGAGATCATCCGCTTCAAGTCAGAGAGGAAAAAGAGAGCACGTCCCCGGGTGGGTTTGAACCACCAACCTCTCGGTTAACAGCCGAGCGCGCTAACCGATTGCGCCACGGAGACAGCGAGTACATGAGCACAGCTCTGCTTTATGGGGTTCGGAGTCAGAAGGCACTTCGCAGAGAAGAACCGGTTCAGAAAGTTGCCGGTCCAGAAGCCCTGACATCTGTGTGTTGGCCTGGCTAGCTCAGTCGGTAGAGCATGAGACTCTTAATCTCAGGGTCGCGGGTTCGAGCACCACGCTGGGCGCTGTCTTCTTGGCGCATAGAAGCCCATCACCCTCCGAGACGTGAACATGAAGAGTCACGCCGTCAATAAAACTTGATCGTGACTCACTCTGCCTTCTTGTGAGAGGCCAGATAGGACCCGTGGCCTGCGTGGTGAATGCGCTGTGTTCTCCCATGCAAGTGGATGTCCGTGCTGTCGTGCAGCTCACTTGAAAATGCCCTGCTGCTCATTATATTGGCCAGGAGTGAAAAACAGAAGGGTGAGAAGGTAGCTGAGGGCGCGACTGCACTGGGAATGCTGTGAGGGCCTCGTTCAGGTCCCGGAAGTCAGAAGCTGGCCGTAAGGGTCACAATGGGAAGTGCAGGGAGAGACAAAAAAAAAAAAAAAAAAAAAAAAAAGAAGCCCAGAAAGACCCCCGGACTTCCCTGACCGGGAATCGAACCCGGGCCGTGGCGGTGAGAGCGCCAAATCCTGACCACTAGACCACCAGGGATCCCCCATGACAGTGCTTTGCGCCCTGTCATACAGAAATACTCACAGGTGCCCCTTCAGGTCAGACCTGGCAAAGCCTTCCGTCTTCAGGGCACATTTCGCCTATGTGCCGTACAGCACTGCCCTGTGTCTTAAAGGAGAAGTCGCTTTTTTTTTCATGACTGGGTTACAGCTTAATGCTGCATAAAGAGTAGCCACAGAGTGTGTCAAAGTGGCTTGTGTTTCCACCTCATCTCCTTTGCTCTGCCTGCGGGGGTATAGCTCAGTGGTAGAGCATTTGACTGCAGATCAAGAGGTCCTAGGTTCAAATCCTGGTGCCCCCTGCGCTGGTTCTCCTGAGTGCCATTCAGGCTGTGCTTCTTGCTGCCAGTATGGCGTTCCTTGCTGGTCCCCTTTGCTTGATGTGAGTGCTGGCAACGTGAAAGAGTGCCAGAGTCTTCCCCCCCAGCACGGTGCACCAAAAGGTGCTACTGGGGACCCATCCGGCGCTATGAAATCTCCCCTCGACGTGCTACGACACGCCCGGAAAGCATTCCGTCTGCGATGCTGTAGAAGTGCATGGCGCTGCATTTTTTGTGCCATGTATACCACACGCAAATTTGTTGTTGTTTTAGCAGTTTTGGCGCAAGAGTGTTTTTTCCCAGAGACAAAGAAAGAAGAAAGACAAAGTATTTTAGTGCAAAATTGTTTTAGTTGATTCACAGCGATATTCTTTTTTTGAGAGGCAAACTATAAAGAAAGCAAAGAGACTAACAAGTCTGGTAAAACTCTGATATTGCATGCTAGGATAATAGAGAAATAATGCAACGCACCATAAAGGGAGACTGATGGAGAGATCATCCGCTTCAAGTCAGAGAGGAAAAAGAGAGCACGTCCTCGGGTGGGTTTGAACCACCAACCTCTCGGTTAACAGCCGAGCGCGCTAACCGATCGCGCTACGGAGACTGCGAGTACATGAGCACAGCTGTGCTTTATGGGGTTCGGAGTCAGAAGGCACTTCGCAGAGAAGAACCGGTTCAGAAAGTTGCCGGTCCAGAAGCCCCGACATCTGTGTGTTGGCCTGGCTAGCTCAGTCGGTAGAGCATGAGACTCTTAATCTCAGGGTTGTGGGTTCGAGCCCCACGCTGGGCGCTGTCTTCTTGGCGCTTAGAAGCCCATCACCCTCCGAGACGTGAACATGAAGAGTCACGCCGTCAATAAAACTTGATCGTGACTCACTCTGCCTTCTTGTGAGAGGCCAGATAGGACCCGTGGCCTGCGTGGTGAATGCGCTGTGTTCTCCCATGCAAGTGGATGTCCGTGCTGTCGTGCAGCTCACTTGAAAATGCCCTGCTGCTCATTATATTGGCCAGGAGTGAAAAACAGAAGGGTGAGAAGGTAGCTGAGGGCGCGACTGCACTGGGAATGCTGTGAGGGCCTCGTTCAGGTCCCGGAAGTCAGAAGCTGGCCGTAAGGGTCACAATGGGAAGTGCAGGGAGAGACAAAAAAAAAAAATAAAAAATAGAAGCCCAGAAAGACCCCCGGACTTCCCTGACCGGGAATCGAACCCGGGCCGTGGCGGTGAGAGCGCCAAATCCTGACCACTAGACCACCAGGGATCCCCCATGACAGTGCTTTGCGCCCTGTCATACAGAAATACTCACAGGTGCCCCTTCAGGTCAGACCTGGCAAAGCCTTCCGTCTTCAGGGCACATTTCGCCTATGTGCCGTACAGCACTGCCCTGTGTCTTAAAGGAGAAGTCGCTTTTTTTTTCATGACTGGGTTACAGCTTAATGCTGCATAAAGAGTAGCCACAGAGTGTGTCAAAGTGGCTTGTGTTTCCACCTCATCTCCTTTGCTCTGCCTGCGGGGGTATAGCTCAGTGGTAGAGCATTTGACTGCAGATCAAGAGGTCCTAGGTTCATATCCTGGTGCCCCCTGCGCTGGTTCTCCTGAGTGCCATTCAGGCTGTGCTTCTTGCTGCCAGTATGGCGTTCCTTGCTGGTCCCCTTTGCTTGATGTGAGTGCTGGCAACGTGAAAGAGTGCCAGAGTCTTCCCCCCCAGCACGGTGCACCAAAAGGTGCTACTGGGGACCCATCCGGCGCTATGAAATCTCCCCTCGACGTGCTACGACACGCCCGGAAAGCATTCCGTCTGCGATGCTGTAGAAGTGCATGGCGCTGCATTTTTTGTGCCATGTATACCACACGCAAATTTGTTGTTGTTTTAGCAGTTTTGGCGCAAGAGTGTTTTTTCCCAGAGACAAAGAAAGAAGAAAGACAAAGTATTTTAGTGCAAAATTGTTTTAGTTGATTCACAGCGATATTCTTTTTTTGAGAGGCAAACTATAAAGAAAGCAAAGAGACTAACAAGTCTGGTAAAACTCTGATATTGCATGCTAGGATAATAGAGAAATAATGCAACGCACCATAAAGGGAGACTGATGGAGAGATCATCCGCTTCAAGTCAGAGAGGAAAAAGAGAGCACGTCCCCGGGTGGGTTTGAACCACCAACCTCTCGGTTAACAGCCGAGCGCGCTAACCGCTTGCGCCACGGAGACAGCGAGTACATGAGCACAGCTCTGCTTTATGGGGTTCGGAGTCAGAAGGCACTTCGCAGAGAAGAACCGGTTCAGAAAGTTGCCGGTCCAGAAGCCCTGACATCTGTGTGTTGGCCTGGCTAGCTCAGTCGGTAGAGCATGAGACTCTTAATCTCAGGGTCGTGGGTTCGAGCCCCACGCTGGGCGCTGTCTTCTTGGCGCATAGAAGCCCATCACCCTCCGAGACGTGAACATGAAGAGTCACGCCGTCAATAAAACTTGATCGTGACTCACTCTGCCTTCTTGTGAGAGGCCAGATAGGACCCGTGGCCTGCGTGGTGAATGCGCTGTGTTCTCCCATGCAAGTGGATGTCCGTGCTGTCGTGCAGCTCACTTGAAAATGCCCTGCTGCTCATTATATTGGCCAGGAGTGAAAAACAGAAGGGTGAGAAGGTAGCTGAGGGCGCGACTGCACTGGGAATGCTGTGAGGGCCTCGTTCAGGTCCCGGAAGTCAGAAGCTGGCCGTAAGGGTCACAATGGGAAGTGCAGGGAGAGACAAAAAAAAAAAATAAAAAATAGAAGCCCAGAAAGACCCCCGGACTTCCCTGACTGGGAATCGAACCCGGGCCGTGGCGGTGAGAGCGCCAAATCCTGACCACTAGACCACCAGGGATCCCCCATGACACTGCTTTGCGCCCTGTCATACAGAAATACTCACAGGTGCCCCTTCAGGTCAGACCTGGCAAAGCCTTCCGTCTTCAGGGCACATTTCGCCTATGTGCCGTACAGCACTGCCCTGTGTCTTAAAGGAGAAGTCGCTTTTTTTTTCATGACTGGGTTACAGCTTAATGCTGCATAAAGAGTAGCCACAGAGTGTGTCAAAGTGGCTTGTGTTTCCACCTCATCTCCTTTGCTCTGCCTGCGGGGGTATAGCTCAGTGGTAGAGCATTTGACTGCAGATCAAGAGGTCCTAGGTTCAAATCCTGGTGCCCCCTGCGCTGGTTCTCCTGAGTGCCATTCAGGCTGTGCTTCTTGCTGCCAGTATGGCGTTCCTTGCTGGTCCCCTTTGCTTGATGTGAGTGCTGGCAACGTGAAAGAGTGCCAGAGTCTTCCCCCCCAGCACGGTGCACCAAAAGGTGCTACTGGGGACCCATCCGGCGCTATGAAATCTCCCCTCGACGTGCTACGACACGCCCGGAAAGCATTCCGTCTGCGATGCTGTAGAAGTGCATGGCGCTGCATTTTTTGTGCCATGTATACCACACGCAAATTTGTTGTTGTTTTAGCAGTTTTGGCGCAAGAGTGTTTTTTCCCAGAGACAAAGAAAGAAGAAAGACAAAGTATTTTAGTGCAAAATTGTTTTAGTTGATTCACAGCGATATTCTTTTTTTGAGAGGCAAACTATAAAGAAAGCAAAGAGACTAACAAGTCTGGTAAAACTCTGATATTGCATGCTAGGATAATAGAGAAATAATGCAACGCACCATAAAGGGAGACTGATGGAGAGATCATCCGCTTCAAGTCAGAGAGGAAAAAGAGAGCACGTCCCCGGGTGGGTTTGAACCACCAACCTCTCGGTTAACAGCCGAGCGCGCTAACCGATTGCGCCACGGAGACAGCGAGTACATGAGCACAGCTCTGCTTTATGGGGTTCGGAGTCAGAAGGCACTTCGCAGAGAAGAACCGGTTCAGAAAGTTGCCGGTCCAGAAGCCCTGACATCTGTGTGTTGGCCTGGCTAGCTCAGTCGGTAGAGCATGAGACTCTTAATCTCAGGGTCGTGGGTTCGAGCCCCACGCTGGGCGCTGTCTTCTTGGCGCATAGAAGCCCATCACCCTCCGAGACGTGAACATGAAGAGTCACGCCGTCAATAAAACTTGATCGTGACTCACTCTGCCTTCTTGTGAGAGGCCAGATAGGACCCGTGGCCTGCGTGGTGAATGCGCTGTGTTCTCCCATGCAAGTGGATGTCCGTGCTGTCGTGCAGCTCACTTGAAAATGCCCTGCTGCTCATTATATTGGCCAGGAGTGAAAAACAGAAGGGTGAGAAGGTAGCTGAGGGCGCGACTGCACTGGGAATGCTGTGAGGGCCTCGTTCAGGTCCCGGAAGTCAGAAGCTGGCCGTAAGGGTCACAATGGGAAGTGCAGGGAGAGACAAAAAAAAAAATAATAATAATAGAAGCCCAGAAAGACCCCCGGACTTCCCTGACCGGGAAACGAACCCAGGCCGTGGCGGTGAGAGCGCCAAATCCTGACCACTAGACCACCAGGGATCCCCCATGACACTGCTTTGCGCCCTGTCATACAGAAATACTCACAGGTGCCCCTTCAGGTCAGACCTGGCAAAGCCTTCCGTCTTCAGGGCACATTTCGCCTATGTGCCGTACAGCACTGCCCTGTGTCTTAAAGGAGAAGTCGCTTTTTTTTTCATGACTGGGTTACAGCTTAATGCTGCATAAAGAGTAGCCACAGAGTGTGTCAAAGTGGCTTGTGTTTCCACCTCATCTCCTTTGCTCTGCCTGCGGGGGTATAGCTCAGTGGTAGAGCATTTGACTGCAGATCAAGAGGTCCTAGGTTCAAATCCTGGTGCCCCCTGCGCTGGTTCTCCTGAGTGCCATTCAGGCTGTGCTTCTTGCTGCCAGTATGGCGTTCCTTGCTGGTCCCCTTTGCTTGATGTGAGTGCTGGCAACGTGAAAGAGTGCCAGAGTCTTCCCCCCCAGCACGGTGCACCAAAAGGTGCTACTGGGGACCCATCCGGCGCTATGAAATCTCCCCTCGACGTGCTACACCCCAGCTACGACACGCCTGGAAAGCATTCCGTCTGCGATGCTGTAGAAGGGCATGGCGCTGCGTTTTTTATGCCATGTATACCACACGCAAATTTGTTGTTGTTTTAGCAGTTTTGGCGCAAGAGTGTTTTTTCCCAGAGACAAAGAAAGAAGAAAGACAAAATATTTTAGTGCAAAATTGTTTTAGTTGATTCACAGCGATATTCTTTTTTTGAGAGGCAAACTATAAAGAAAGCAAAGAGACTAACAAGTCTGGTAAAACTCTGATATTGCATGCTAGGATAATAGAGAAATAATGCAACGCACCATAAAGGGAGACTGATGGAGAGATCATCCGCTTCAAGTCAGAGAGGAAAAAGAGAGCACGTCCCCGGGTGGGTTTGAACCACCAACCTCTCGGTTAACAGCCGAGCGCGCTAACCGATTGCGCCACGGAGACAGCGAGTACATGAGCACAGCTCTGCTTTATGGGGTTCGGAGTCAGAAGGCACTTCGCAGAGAAGAACCGGTTCAGAAAGTTGCCGGTCCAGAAGCCCTGACATCTGTGTGTTGGCCTGGCTAGCTCAGTCGGTAGAGCATGAGACTCTTAATCTCAGGGTCGTGGGTTAGAGCCCCACGCTGGGCGCTGTCTTCTTGGCGCATAGAAGCCCATCACCCTCCGAGACGTGAACATGAAGAGTCACGCCGTCAATAAAACTTGATCGTGACTCACTCTGCCTTCTTGTGAGAGGCCAGATAGGACCCGTGGCCTGCGTGGTGAATGCGCTGTGTTCTCCCATGCAAGTGGATGTCCGTGCTGTCGTGCAGCTCACTTGAAAATGCCCTGCTGCTCATTATATTGGCCAGGAGTGAAAAACAGAAGGGTGAGAAGGTAGCTGAGGGCGCGACTGCACTGGGAATGCTGTGAGGGCCTCGTTCAGGTCCCGGAAGTCAGAAGCTGGCCGTAAGGGTCACAATGGGAAGTGCAGGGAGAGACAAAAAAAATAAAATAAAAATAGAAGCCCAGAAAGACCCCCGGACTTCCCTGACCGGGAATCGAACCCGGGCCGTGGCGGTGAGAGCGCCAAATCCTGACCACTAGACCACCAGGGATCCCCCATGACACTGCTTTGCGCCCTGTCATACAGAAATACTCACAGGTGCCCCTTCAGGTCAGACCTGGCAAAGCCTTCCGTCTTCAGGGCACATTTCGCCTATGTGCCGTACAGCACTGCCCTGTGTCTTAAAGGAGAAGTCGCTTTTTTTTTCATGACTGGGTTACAGCTTAATGCTGCATAAAGAGTAGCCACAGAGTGTGTCAAAGTGGCTTGTGTTTCCACCTCATCTCCTTTGCTCTGCCTGCGGGGGTATAGCTCAGTGGTAGAGCATTTGACTGCAGATCAAGAGGTCCTAGGTTCAAATCCTGGTGCCCCCTGCGCTGGTTCTCCTGAGTGCCATTCAGGCTGTGCTTCTTGCTGCCAGTATGGCGTTCCTTGCTGGTCCCCTTTGCTTGATGTGAGTGCTGGCAACGTGAAAGAGTGCCAGAGTCTTCCCCCCCAGCACGGTGCACCAAAAGGTGCTACTGGGGACCCATCCGGCGCTATGAAATCTCCCCTCGACGTGCTACGACACGCCCGGAAAGCATTCCGTCTGCGATGCTGTAGAAGTGCATGGCGCTGCATTTTTTGTGCCATGTATACCACACGCAAATTTGTTGTTGTTTTAGCAGTTTTGGCGCAAGAGTGTTTTTTCCCAGAGACAAAGAAAGAAGAAAGACAAAGTATTTTAGTGCAAAATTGTTTTAGTTGATTCACAGCGATATTCTTTTTTTGAGAGGCAAACTATAAAGAAAGCAAAGAGACTAACAAGTCTGGTAAAACTCTGATATTGCATGCTAGGATAATAGAGAAATAATGCAACGCACCATAAAGGGAGACTGATGGAGAGATCATCCGCTTCAAGTCAGAGAGGAAAAAGAGAGCACGTCCCCGGGTGGGTTTGAACCACCAACCTCTCGGTTAACAGCCGAGCGCGCTAACCGATTGCGCCACGGAGACAGCGAGTACATGAGCACAGCTCTGCTTTATGGGGTTCGGAGTCAGAAGGCACTTCGCAGAGAAGAACCGGTTCAGAAAGTTGCCGGTCCAGAAGCCCTGACATCTGTGTGTTGGCCTGGCTAGCTCAGTCGGTAGAGCATGACACTCTTAATCTCAGGGTCGTGGGTTCGAGCCCCACGCTGGGCGCTGTCTTCTTGGCGCATAGAAGCCCATCACCCTCCGAGACGTGAACATGAAGAGTCACGCCGTCAATAAAACTTGATCGTGACTCACTCTGCCTTCTTGTGAGAGGCCAGATAGGACCCGTGGCCTGCGTGGTGAATGCGCTGTGTTCTCCCATGCAAGTGGATGTCCGTGCTGTCGTGCAGCTCACTTGAAAATGCCCTGCTGCTCATTATATTGGCCAGGAGTGAAAAACAGAAGGGTGAGAAGGTAGCTGAGGGCGCGACTGCACTGGGAATGCTGTGAGGGCCTCGTTCAGGTCCCGGAAGTCAGAAGCTGGCCGTAAGGGTCACAATGGGAAGTGCAGGGAGAGACAAAAAAAAAAAAAAAAAAATAGAAGCCCAGAAAGACCCCTGGACTTCCCTGACCGGGAATCGAACCCGGGCCGTGGCGGTGAGAGCGCCAAATCCTGACCACTAGACCACCAGGGATCCCCCATGACAGTGCTTTGCGCCCTGTCATACAGAAATACTCACAGGTGCCCCTTCAGGTCAGACCTGGCAAAGCCTTCCGTCTTCAGGGCACATTTCGCCTATGTGCCGTACAGCACTGCCCTGTGTCTTAAAGGAGAAGTCGCTTTTTTTTTCATGACTGGGTTACAGCTTAATGCTGCATAAAGAGTAGCCACAGAGTGTGTCAAAGTGGCTTGTGTTTCCACCTCATCTCCTTTGCTCTGCCTGCGGGGGTATAGCTCAGTGGTAGAGCATTTGACTGCAGATCAAGAGGTCCTAGGTTCAAATCCTGGTGCCCCCTGCGCTGGTTCTCCTGAGTGCCATTCAGGCTGTGCTTCTTGCTGCCAGTATGGCGTTCCTTGCTGGTCCCCTTTGCTTGATGTGAGTGCTGGCAACGTGAAAGAGTGCCAGAGTCTTCCCCCCCAGCACGGTGCACCAAAAGGTGCTACTGGGGACCCATCCGGCGCTATGAAATCTCCCCTCGACGTGCTACGACACGCCCGGAAAGCATTCCGTCTGCGATGCTGTAGAAGTGCATGGCGCTGCATTTTTTGTGCCATGTATACCACACGCAAATTTGTTGTTGTTTTAGCAGTTTTGGCGCAAGAGTGTTTTTTCCCAGAGACAAAGAAAGAAGAAAGACAAAGTATTTTAGTGCAAAATTGTTTTAGTTGATTCACAGCGATATTCTTTTTTTGAGAGGCAAACTATAAAGAAAGCAAAGAGACTAACAAGTCTGGTAAAACTCTGATATTGCATGCTAGGATAATAGAGAAATAATGCAACGCACCATAAAGGGAGACTGCTTCAAGTCAGAGAGGAAAAAGAGAGCACGTCCCCGGGTGGGTTTGAACCACCAACCTCTCGGTTAACAGCCGAGCGCGCTAACCGATTGCGCCACGGAGACAGCGAGTACATGAGCACAGCTGTGATTTATGGGGTTCGGAGTCAGAAGGCACTTCGCAGAGAAGAACCGGTTCAGAAAGTTGCCGGTCCAGAAGCCCTGACATCTGTGTGTTGGCCCGGCTAGCTCAGTCGGTAGAGCATGAGACTCTTAATCTCAGGGTCGTGGGTTCGAGCCCCACGCTGGGCGCTGTCTTCTTGGCGCATAGAAGCCCATCACCCTCCGAGACGTGAACATGAAGAGTCACGCCGTCAATAAAACTTGATCGTGACTCACTCTGCCTTCTTGTGAGAGGCCAGATAGGACCCGTGGCCTGCGTGGTGAATGCGCTGTGTTCTCCCATGCAAGTGGATGTCCGTGCTGTCGTGCAGCTCACTTGAAAATGCCCTGCTGCTCATTATATTGGCCAGGAGTGAAAAACAGAAGGGTGAGAAGGTAGCTGAGAGCGCGACTGCACTGGGAATGCTGTGAGGGCCTCGTTCAGGTCCCGGAAGTCAGAAGCTGGCCGTAAGGGTCACAATGGGAAGTGCAGGGAGAGACAAAAAAAAAAAAAAAAAAGAAGCCCAGAAAGACCCCCGGACTTCCCTGACCGGGAATCGAACTCGGGCCGTGGCGGTGAGAGCGCCAAATCCTGACCACTAGACCACCAGGGATCCCCCATGACAGTGCTTTGCGCCCTGTCATACAGAAATACTCACAGGTGCCCCTTCAGGTCAGACCTGGCAAAGCCTTCCGTCTTCAGGGCACATTTCGCCTATGTGCCGTACAGCACTGCCCTGTGTCTTAAAGGAGAAGTCGCTTTTTTTTTCATGACTGGGTTACAGCTTAATGCTGCATAAAGAGTAGCCACAGAGTGTGTCAAAGTGGCTTGTGTTTCCACCTCATCTCCTTTGCTCTGCCTGCGGGGGGTAAAGCTCAGTGGTAGAGCATTTGACTGCAGATCAAGAGGTCCTAGGTTCAAATCCTGGTGCCCCCTGCGCTGGTTCTCCTGAGTGCCATTCAGGCTGTGCTTCTTGCTGCCAGTATGGCGTTCCTTGCTGGTCCCCTTTGCTTGATGTGAGTGCTGGCAACGTGAAAGAGTGCCAGAGTCTTCCCCCCCAGCACGGTGCACCAAAAGGTGCTACTGGGGACCCATCCGGCGCTATGAAATCTCCCCTCGACGTGCTACACCCCAGCTACGACACGCCCGGAAAGCATTCCGTCTGCGATGCTGTAGAAGTGCATGGCGCTGCATTTTTTGTGCCATGTATACCACACGCAAATTTGTTGTTGTTTTAGCAGTTTTGGCGCAAGAGTGTTTTTTCCCAGAGACAAAGAAAGAAGAAAGACAAAGTATTTTAGTGCAAAATTGTTTTAGTTGATTCACAGCGATATTCTTTTTTTGAGAGGCAAACTATAAAGAAAGCAAAGAGACTAACAAGTCTGGTAAAACTCTGATATTGCATGCTAGGATAATAGAGAAATAATGCAACGCACCATAAAGGGAGACTGATGGAGAGATCATCCGCTTCAAGTCAGAGAGGAAAAAGAGAGCACGTCCCCGGGTGGGTTTGAACCACCAACCTCTCGGTTAACAGCCGAGCGCGCTAACCGATTGCGCCACGGAGACAGCGAGTACATGAGCACAGCTGTGCTTTATGGGCTTCGGAGTCAGAAGGCACTTCGCAGAGAAGAACCGGTTCAGAAAGTTGCCGGTCCAGAAGCCCTGACCTCTGTGTGTTGGCCCGGCTAGCTCAGTCGGTAGAGCATGAGACTCTTAATCTCAGGGTCGTGGGTTCGAGCCCCACGCTGGGCGCTGTCTTCTTGGCGCATAGAAGCCCATCACCCTCCGAGACGTGAACATGAAGAGTCACGCCGTCAATAAAACTTGATCGTGACTCACTCTGCCTTCTTGTGAGAGGCCAGATAGGACCCGTGGCCTGCGTGGTGAATGCGCTGTGTTCTCCCATGCAAGTGGATGTCCGTGCTGGCTGTCGTGCAGCTCACTTGAAAATGCCCTGCTGCTCATTATATTGGCCAGGAGTGAAAAACAGAAGGGTGAGAAGGTAGCTGAGGGCGCGACTGCACTGGGAATGCTGTGAGGGCCTCGTTCAGGTCCCGGAAGTCAGAAGCTGGCCGTAAGGGTCACAATGGGAAGTGCAGGGAGAGACAAAAAAAAAAAAAAAAAAAGAAGCCCAGAAAGACCCCCGGACTTCCCTGACCGGGAATCGAACCCGGGCCGTGGCGGTGAGAGCACCAAATCCTGACCACTAGACCACCAGGGATCCCCCATGACAGTGCTTTGCGCCCTGTCATACAGAAATACTCACAGGTGCCCCTTCAGGTCAGACCTGGCAAAGCCTTCCGTCTTCAGGGCACATTTCGCCTATGTGCCGTACAGCACTGCCCTGTGTCTTAAAGGAGAAGTCGCTTTTTTTTTCATGACTGGGTTACAGCTTAATGCTGCATAAAGAGTAGCCACAGAGTGTGTCAAAGTGGCTTGTGTTTCCACCTCATCTCCTTTGCTCTGCCTGTGGGGGTATAGCTCAGTGGTAGAGCATTTGACTGCAGATCAAGAGGTCCTAGGTTCAAATCCTGGTGCCCCCTGCGCTGGTTCTCCTGAGTGCCATTCAGGCTGTGCTTCTTGCTGCCAGTATGGCGTTCCTTGCTGGTCCCCTTTGCTTGATGTGAGTGCTGGCAACGTGAAAGAGTGCCAGAGTCTTCCCCCCCAGCACGGTGCACCAAAAGGTGCTACTGGGGACCCATCCGGCGCTATGAAATCTCCCCTCGACGTGCTACACCCCAGCTACGACACGCCCGGAAAGCATTCCGTCTGCGATGCTGTAGAAGTGCATGGCGCTGCATTTTTTGTGCCATGTATACCACACGCAAATTTGTTGTTGTTTTAGCAGTTTTGGCGCAAGAGTGTTTTTTCCCAGAGACAAAGAAAGAAGAAAGACAAAGTATTTTAGTGCAAAATTGTTTTAGTTGATTCACAGCGATATTCTTTTTTTGAGAGGCAAACTATAAAGAAAGCAAAGAGACTAACAAGTCTGGTAAAACTCTGATATTGCATGCTAGGATAATAGAGAAATAATGCAACGCACCATAAAGGGAGACTGATGGAGAGATCATCCGCTTCAAGTCAGAGAGGAAAAAGAGAGCACGTCCCCGGGTGGGTTTGAACCACCAACCTCTCGGTTAACAGCCGAGCGCGCTAACCGATTGCGCCACGGAGACAGCGAGTACATGAGCACAGCTGTGCTTTATGGGGTTCGGAGTCAGAAGGCACTTCGCAGAGAAGAACCGGTTCAGAAAGTTGCCGGTCCAGAAGCCCTGACATCTGTGTGTTGGCCCGGCTAGCTCAGTCGGTAGAGCATGAGACTCTTAATCTCAGGGTCGTGGGTTCGAGCCCCACGCTGGGCGCTGTCTTCTTGGCGCATAGAAGCCCATCACCCTCCGAGACGTGAACATGAAGAGTCACGCCGTCAATAAAACTTGATCGTGACTCACTCTGCCTTCTTGTGAGAGGCCAGATAGGACCCGTGGCCTGCGTGGTGAATGCGCTGTGTTCTCCCATGCAAGTGGATGTCCGTGCTGTCGTCCAGCTCACTTGAAAATGCCCTGCTGCTCATTATATTGGCCAGGAGTGAAAAACAGAAGGGTGAGAAGGTAGCTGAGGGCGCGACTGCACTGGGAATGCTGTGAGGGCCTCGTTCAGGTCCCGGAAGTCAGAAGCTGGCCGTAAGGGTCACAATGGGAAGTGCAGGGAGAGACAAAAAAAAAATAAAAAAAATAGAAGCCCAGAAAGACCCCTGGACTTCCCTGACCGGGAATCGAACCCGGGCCGTGGCGGTGAGAGCGCCAAATCCTGACCACTAGACCACCAGGGATCCCCCATGACAGTGCTTTGCGCCCTGTCATACAGAAATACTCACAGGTGCCCCTTCAGGTCAGACCTGGCAAAGCCTTCCGTTTTCAGGGCACATTTCGCCTATGTGCCGTACAGCACTGCCCTGTGTCTTAAAGGAGAAGTCGCTTTTTTTTTCATGACTGGGTTACAGCTTAATGCTGCATAAAGAGTAGCCACAGAGTGTGTCAAAGTGGCTTGTGTTTCCACCTCATCTCCTTTGCTCTGCCTGCGGGGGTATAGCTCAGTGGTAGAGCATTTGACTGCAGATCAAGAGGTCCTAGGTTCAAATCCTGGTGCCCCCTGCGCTGGTTCTCCTGAGTGCCATTCAGGCTGTGCTTCTTGCTGCCAGTATGGCGTTCCTTGCTGGTCCCCTTTGCTTGATGTGAGTGCTGGCAACGTGAAAGAGTGCCAGAGTCTTCCCCCCCAGCACGGTGCACCAAAAGGTGCTACTGGGGACCCATCCGGCGCTATGAAATCTCCCCTCGACGTGCTACGACACGCCCGGAAAGCATTCCGTCTGCGATGCTGTAGAAGTGCATGGCGCTGCATTTTTTGTGCCATGTATACCACACGCAAATTTGTTGTTGTTTTAGCAGTTTTGGCGCAAGAGTGTTTTTTCCCAGAGACAAAGAAAGAAGAAAGACAAAGTATTTTAGTGCAAAATTGTTTTAGTTGATTCACAGCGATATTCTTTTTTTGAGAGGCAAACTATAAAGAAAGCAAAGAGACTAACAAGTCTGGTAAAACTCTGATATTGCATGCTAGGATAATAGAGAAATAATGCAACGCACCATAAAGGGAGACTGATGGAGAGATCATCCGCTTCAAGTCAGAGAGGAAAAAGAGAGCACGTCCCCGGGTGGGTTTGAACCACCAACCTCTCGGTTAACAGCCGAGCGCGCTAACCGATTGCGCCACGGAGACAGCGAGTACATGAGCACAGCTCTGCTTTATGGGGTTCGGAGTCAGAAGGCACTTCGCAGAGAAGAACCGGTTCAGAAAGTTGCCGGTCCAGAAGCCCTGACATCTGTGTGTTGGCCTGGCTAGCTCAGTCGGTAGAGCATGAGACTCTTAATCTCAGGGTCGTGGGTTCGAGCCCCACGCTGGGCGCTGTCTTCTTGGCGCATAGAAGCCCATCACCCTCCGAGACGTGAACATGAAGAGTCACGCCGTCAATAAAACTTGATCGTGACTCACTCTGCCTTCTTGTGAGAGGCCAGATAGGACCCGTGGCCTGCGTGGTGAATGCGCTGTGTTCTCCCATGCAAGTGGATGTCCGTGCTGTCGTGCAGCTCACTTGAAAATGCCCTGCTGCTCATTATATTGGCCAGGAGTGAAAAACAGAAGGGTGAGAAGGTAGCTGAGGGCGCGACTGCACTGGGAATGCTGTGAGGGCCTCGTTCAGGTCCCGGAAGTCAGAAGCTGGCCGTAAGGGTCACAATGGGAAGTGCAGGGAGAGACAAAAAAAAAATAAAAAAAATAGAAGCCCAGAAAGACCCCTGGACTTCCCTGACCGGGAATCGAACCCGGGCCGTGGCGGTGAGAGCGCCAAATCCTGACCACTAGACCACCAGGGATCCCCCATGACAGTGCTTTGCGCCCTGTCATACAGAAATACTCACAGGTGCCCCTTCAGGTCAGACCTGGCAAAGCCTTCCGTCTTCAGGGCACATTTCGCCTATGTGCCGTACAGCACTGCCCTGTGTCTTAAAGGAGAAGTCGCTTTTTTTTTCATGACTGGGTTACAGCTTAATGCTGCATAAAGAGTAGCCACAGAGTGTGTCAAAGTGGCTTGTGTTTCCACCTCATCTCCTTTGCTCTGCCTGCGGGGGTATAGCTCAGTGGTAGAGCATTTGACTGCAGATCAAGAGGTCCTAGGTTCAAATCCTGGTGCCCCCTGCGCTGGTTCTCCTGAGTGCCATTCAGGCTGTGCTTCTTGCTGCCAGTATGGCGTTCCTTGCTGGTCCCCTTTGCTTGATGTGAGTGCTGGCAACGTGAAAGAGTGCCAGAGTCTTCCCCCCCAGCACGGTGCACCAAAAGGTGCTACTGGGGACCCATCCGGCGCTATGAAATCTCCCCTCGACGTGCTACGACACGCCCGGAAAGCATTCCGTCTGCGATGCTGTAGAAGTGCATGGCGCTGCATTTTTTGTGCCATGTATACCACACGCAAATTTGTTGTTGTTTTAGCAGTTTTGGCGCAAGAGTGTTTTTTCCCAGAGACAAAGAAAGAAGAAAGACAAAGTATTTTAGTGCAAAATTGTTTTAGTTGATTCACAGCGATATTCTTTTTTTGAGAGGCAAACTATAAAGAAAGCAAAGAGACTAACAAGTCTGGTAAAACTCTGATATTGCATGCTAGGATAATAGAGAAATAATGCAACGCACCATAAAGGGAGACTGATGGAGAGATCATCCGCTTCAAGTCAGAGAGGAAAAAGAGAGCACGTCCCCGGGTGGGTTTGAACCACCAACCTCTCGGTTAACAGCCGAGCGCGCTAACCGATTGCGCCACGGAGACAGCGAGTACATGAGCACAGCTCTGCTTTATGGGGTTCGGAGTCAGAAGGCACTTCGCAGAGAAGAACCGGTTCAGAAAGTTGCCGGTCCAGAAGCCCTGACATCTGTGTGTTGGCCTGGCTAGCTCAGTCGGTAGAGCATGAGACTCTTAATCTCAGGGTCGTGGGTTCGAGCCCCACGCTGGGCGCTGTCTTCTTGGCGCATAGAAGCCCATCACCCTCCGAGACGTGAACATGAAGAGTCACGCCGTCAATAAAACTTGATCGTGACTCACTCTGCCTTCTTGTGAGAGGCCAGATAGGACCCGTGGCCTGCGTGGTGAATGCGCTGTGTTCTCCCATGCAAGTGGATGTCCGTGCTGTCGTGCAGCTCACTTGAAAATGCCCTGCTGCTCATTATATTGGCCAGGAGTGAAAAACAGAAGGGTGAGAAGGTAGCTGAGGGCGCGACTGCACTGGGAATGCTGTGAGGGCCTCGTTCAGGTCCCGGAAGTCAGAAGCTGGCCGTAAGGGTCACAATGGGAAGTGCAGGGAGAGACAAAAAAAAAAAAAAAAAAATAGAAGCCCAGAAAGACCCCTGGACTTCCCTGACCGGGAATCGAACCCGGGCCGTGGCGGTGAGAGCGCCAAATCCTGACCACTAGACCACCAGGGATCCCCCATGACAGTGCTTTGCGCCCTGTCATACAGAAATACTCACAGGTGCCCCTTCAGGTCAGACCTGGCAAAGCCTTCCGTCTTCAGGGCACATTTCGCCTATGTGCCGTACAGCACTGCCCTGTGTCTTAAAGGAGAAGTCGCTTTTTTTTTCATGACTGGGTTACAGCTTAATGCTGCATAAAGAGTAGCCACAGAGTGTGTCAAAGTGGCTTGTGTTTCCACCTCATCTCCTTTGCTCTGCCTGCGGGGGTATAGCTCAGTGGTAGAGCATTTGACTGCAGATCAAGAGGTCCTAGGTTCAAATCCTGGTGCCCCCTGCGCTGGTTCTCCTGAGTGCCATTCAGGCTGTGCTTCTTGCTGCCAGTATGGCGTTCCTTGCTGGTCCCCTTTGCTTGATGTGAGTGCTGGCAACGTGAAAGAGTGCCAGAGTCTTCCCCCCCAGCACGGTGCACCAAAAGGTGCTACTGGGGACCCATCCGGCGCTATGAAATCTCCCCTCGACGTGCTACACCCCAGCTACGACACGCCCGGAAAGCATTCCGTCTGCGATGCTGTAGAAGTGCATGGCGCTGCGTTTTTTGTGCCATGTATACCACACGCAAATTTGTTGTTGTTTTAGCAGTTTTGGCGCAAGAGTGTTTTTTCCCAGAGACAAAGAAAGAAGAAAGACAAAGTATTTTAGTGCAAAATTGTTTTAGTTGATTCACAGCGATATTCTTTTTTTGAGAGGCAAACTATTAAGAAAGCAAAGAGACTAACAAGTCTGGTAAAACTCTGATATTGCATGCTAGGATAATAGAGAAATAATGCAACGCACCATAAAGGGAGACTGATGGAGAGATCATCCGCTTCAAGTCAGAGAGGAAAAAGAGAGCACGTCCCCGGGTGGGTTTGAACCACCAACCTCTCGGTTAACAGCCGAGCGCGCTAACCGATTGCGCCACGGAGACAGCGAGTACATGAGCACAGCTGTGCTTTATGGGGTTCGGAGTCAGAAGGCACTTCGCAGAGAAGAACCGGTTCAGAAAGTTGCCGGTCCAGAAGCCCTAACATCTGTGTGTTGGCCCGGCTAGCTCAGTCGGTAAAGCATGAGACTCTTAATCTCAGGGTCGTGGGTTCGAGCCCCACGCTGGGTGCTGTCTTCTTGGCGCATAGAAGCCCATCACCCTCCGAGACGTGAACATGAAGAGTCACGCCGTCAATAAAACTTGATCGTGACTCACTCTGCCTTCTTGTGAGAGGCCAGATAGGACCCGTGGCCTGCGTGGTGAATGCGCTGTGTTCTCCCATGCAAGTGGATGTCCGTGCTGTCGTGCAGCTCACTTGAAAATGCCCTGCTGCTCATTATATTGGCCAGGAGTGAAAAACAGAAGGGTGAGAAGGTAGCTGAGGGCGCGACTGCACTGGGAATGCTGTGAGGGCCTCGTTCAGGTCCCGGAAGTCAGAAGCTGGCCGTAAGGGTCACAATGGGAAGTGCAGGGAGAGACAAAAAAAAAAAAAAAAAAAAAAGAAGCCCAGAAAGACCCCCGGACTTCCCTGACCGGGAATCGAACCCGGGCCGTGGCGGTGAGAGCGCCAAATCCTGACCACTAGACCACCAGGGATCCCCCATGACAGTGCTTTGCGCCCTGTCATACAGAAATACTCACAGGTGCCCCTTCAGGTCAGACCTGGCAAAGCCTTCCGTCTTCAGGGCACATTTCGCCTATGTGCCGTACAGCACTGCCCTGTGTCTTAAAGGAGAAGTCGCTTTTTTTTTCATGACTGGGTTACAGCTTAATGCTGCATAAAGAGTAGCCACAGAGTGTGTCAAAGTGGCTTGTGTTTCCACCTCATCTCCTTTGCTCTGCCTGCGGGGGGTAAAGCTCAGTGGTAGAGCATTTGACTGCAGATCAAGAGGTCCTAGGTTCAAATCCTGGTGCCCCCTGCGCTGGTTCTCCTGAGTGCCGTTCAGGCTGTGCTTCTTGCTGCCAGTATGGCGTTCCTTGCTGGTCCCCTTTGCTTGATGTGAGTGCTGGCAACGTGAAAGAGTGCCAGAGTCTTCCCCCCCAGCACGGTGCACCAAAAGGTGCTACTGGGGACCCATCCGGCGCTATGAAATCTCCCCTCGACGTGCTACACCCCAGCTACGACACGCCCAGAAAGCATTCCGTCTGCGATGCTGTAGAAGTGCATGGCGCTGCGTTTTTTGTGCCATGTATACCACACGCAAATTTGTTGTTGTTTTAGCAGTTTTGGCGCAAGAGTGTTTTTTCCCAGAGACAAAGAAAGAAGAAAGACAAAGTATTTTAGTGCAAAATTGTTTTAGTTGATTCACAGCGATATTCTTTTTTTGAGAGGCAAACTATAAAGAAAGCAAAGAGACTAACAAGTCTGGTAAAACTCTGATATTGCATGCTAGGATAATAGAGAAATAATGCAACGCACCATAAAGGGAGACTGATGGAGAGATCATCCGCTTCAAGTCAGAGAGGAAAAAGAGAGCACGTCCCCAGGTGGGTTTGAACAACCAACCTCTCGGTTAACAGCCGAGCGCGCTAACCGATTGCGCCACGGAGACAGCGAGTACATGAGCACAGCTCTGCTTTATGGGGTTCGGAGTCAGAAGGCACTTCGCAGAGAAGAACCGGTTCAGAAAGTTGCCGGTCCAGAAGCCCTGACATCTGTATGTTGGCCCGGCTAGCTCAGTCGGTAGAGCATGAGACTCTTAATCTCAGGGTCGTGGGTTCGAGCCCCACGCTGGGCGCTGTCTTCTTGGCGCATAGAAGCCCATCACCCTCCGAGACGTGAACATGAAGAGTCACGCCGTCAATAAAACTTGATCGTGACTCACTCTGCCTTCTTGTGAGAGGCCAGATAGGACCCGTGGCCTGCGTGGTGAATGCGCTGTGTTCTCCCATGCAAGTGGATGTCCGTGCTGTCGTGCAGCTCACTTGAAAATGCCCTGCTGCTCATTATATTGGCCAGGAGTGAAAAACAGAAGGGTGAGAAGGTAGCTGAGGGCGTGACTGCACTGGGAATGCTGTGAGGGCCTCGTTCAGGTCCCGGAAGTCAGAAGCTGGCTGTAAGGGTCACAATGGGAAGTGCAGGGAGAGACAAAAAAAAAAAAAAAAAAGAAGCCCAGAAAGACCCCCGGACTTCCCTGACCGGGAATCGAACCTGGGCCGTGGCGGTGAGAGCGCCAAATCCTGACCACTAGACCACCAGGGATCCCCCATGACAGTGCTTTGCGCCCTGTCATACAGAAATACTCACAGGTGCCCCTTCAGGTCAGACCTGGCAAAGCCTTCCGTCTTCAGGGCACATTTCGCCTATGTGCCGTACAGCACTGCCCTGTGTCTTAAAGGAGAAGTCGCTTTTTTTTTCATGACTGGGTTACAGCTTAATGCTGCATAAAGAGTAGCCACAGAGTGTGTCAAAGTGGCTTGTGTTTCCACCTCATCTCCTTTGCTCTGCCTGCGGGGGGTATAGCTCAGTGGTAGAGCATTTGACTGCAGATCAAGAGGTCCTAGGTTCAAATCCTGGTGCCCCCTGCGCTGGTTCTCCTGAGTGCCATTCAGGCTGTGCTTCTTGCTGCCAGTATGGCGTTCCTTGCTGGTCCCCTTTGCTTGATGTGAGTGCTGGCAACGTGAAAGAGTGCCAGAGTCTTCCCCCCCAGCACGGTGCACCAAAAGGTGCTACTGGGGACCCATCCGGCGCTATGAAATCTCCCCTCGACGTGCTACACCCCAGCTACGACACGCCCGGAAAGTATTCCGTCTGCGATGCTGTAGAAGTGCATGGCGCTGTGTTTTTTGTGCCATGTATACCACACGCAAATTTGTTGTTGTTTTAGCAGTTTTGGCGCAAGAGTGTTTTTTCCCAGAGACAAAGAAAGAAGAAAGACAAAGTATTTTAGTGCAAAATTGTTTTAGTTGATTCACAGCGATATTCTTTTTTTGAGAGGCAAACTATAAAGAAAGCAAAGAGACTAACAAGTCTGGTAAAACTCTGATATTGCATGCTAGGATAATAGAGAAATAATGCAACGCACCATAAAGGGAGACTGATGGAGAGATCATCCGCTTCAAGTCAGAGAGGAAAAAGAGAGCACGTCCCCAGGTGGGTTTGAACCACCAACCTCTCGGTTAACAGCCGAGCGCGCTAACCGATTGCGCCACGGAGACAGCGAGTACATGAGCACAGCTGTGCTTTATGGGGTTCGGAGTCAGAAGGCACTTCGCAGAGAAGAACCGGTTCAGAAAGTTGCCGGTCCAGAAGCCCTGACATCTGTGTGTTGGCCCGGCTAGCTCAGTCGGTAGAGCATGAGACTCATAATCTCAGGGTCGTGGGTTCGAGCCCCACGCTGGGCGCTGTCTTCTTGGCGCATAGAAGCCCATCACCCTCCGAGACGTGAACATGAAGAGTCACGCCGTCAATAAAACTTGATCGTGACTCACTCTGCCTTCTTGTGAGAGGCCAGATAGGACCCGTGGCCTGCGTGGTGAATGCGCTGTGTTCTCCCATGCAAGTGGATGTCCGTGCTGTCGTGCAGCTCACTTGAAAATGCCCTGCTGCTCATTATATTGGCCAGGAGTGAAAAACAGAAGGGTGAGAAGGTAGCTGAGGGCGTGACTGCACTGGGAATGCTGTGAGGGCCTCGTTCAGGTCCCGGAAGTCAGAAGCTGGCCGTAAGGGTCACAATGGGAAGTGCAGGGAGAGACAAAAAAAAAAAAAAAAAAGAAGCCCAGAAAGACCCCTGGACTTCCCTGACCGGGAATCGAACCCGGGCCGTGGCGGTGAGAGCGCCAAATCCTGACCACTAGACCACCAGGGATCCCCCATGACAGTGCTTTGCGCCCTGTCATACAGAAATACTCACAGGTGCCCCTTCAGGTCAGACCTGGCAAAGCCTTCCGTCTTCAGGGCACATTTCGCCTATGTGCCGTACAGCACTGCCCTGTGTCTTAAAGGAGAAGTCGCTTTTTTTTTCATGACTGGGTTACAGCTTAATGCTGCATAAAGAGTAGCCACAGAGTGTGTCAAAGTGGCTTGTGTTTCCACCTCATCTCCTTTGCTCTGCCTGCGGGGGTATAGCTCAGTGGTAGAGCATTTGACTGCAGATCAAGAGGTCCTAGGTTCAAATCCTGGTGCCCCCTGCGCTGGTTCTCCTGAGTGCCATTCAGGCTGTGCTTCTTGCTGCCAGTATGGCGTTCCTTGCTGGTCCCCTTTGCTTGATGTGAGTGCTGGCAACGTGAAAGAGTGCCAGAGTCTTCCCCCCCAGCACGGTGCACCAAAAGGTGCTACTGGGGACCCATCCGGCGCTATGAAATCTCCCCTCGACGTGCTACACCCCAGCTACGACAAGCCCGGAAAGCATTCCGTCTGCGATGCTGTAGAAGTGCATGGCGCTGCATTTTTTGTGCCATGTATACCACACGCAAATTTGTTGTTGTTTTAGCAGTTTTGGCGCAAGAGTGTTTTTTCCCAGAGACAAAGAAAGAAGAAAGACAAAGTATTTTAGTGCAAAATTGTTTTAGTTGATTCACAGCGATATTCTTTTTTTGAGAGGCAAACTATAAAGAAAGCAAAGAGACTAACAAGTCTGGTAAAACTCTGATATTGCATGCTAGGATAATAGAGAAATAATGCAACGCACCATAAAGGGAGACTGATGGAGACATCATCCGCTTCAAGTCAGAGAGGAAAAAGAGAGCACGTCCCCGGGTGGGTTTGAACCACCAACCTCTCGGTTAACAGCCGAGCGCGCTAACCGATTGCGCCACGGAGACAGCGAGTACATGAGCACAGCTGTGCTTTATGGGGTTCGGAGTCAGAAGGCACTTCGCAGAGAAGAACCGGTTCAGAAAGTTGCCGGTCCAGAAGCCCTGACATCTGTGTGTTGGCCCGGCTAGCTCAGTCGGTAGAGCATGAGACTCTTAATCTCAGGGTCGTGGGTTCGAGCCCCACGCTGGGCGCTGTCTTCTTGGCGCATAGAAGCCCATCACCCTCCGAGACGTGAACATGAAGAGTCACGCCGTCAATAAAACTTGATCGTGACTCACTCTGCCATCTTGTGAGAGGCCAGATAGGACCCGTGGCCTGCGTGGTGAATGCGCTGTGTTCTCCCATGCAAGTGGATGTCCGTGCTGTCGTGCACCTCACTTGAAAATGCCCTGCTGCTCATTATATTGGCAAGGAGTGAAAAACAGAAGGGTGAGAAGGTAGCTGAGGGCGCGACTGCACTGGGAATGCTGTGAGGGCCTCGTTCAGGTCCCGGAAGTCAGAAGCTGGCAGTAAGGGTCACAATGGGAAGTGCAGGGAGAGACAAAAAAAAAAAAAAAAAGAAGCCCAGAAAGACCCCCAGACTTCCCTGACCGGGAATCGAATCCGGGCCGTGGCGGTGAGAGCGCCAAATCCTGACCACTAGACCACCAGGGATCCCCCATGACAGTGCTTTGCGCCCTGTCATACAGAAATACTCACAGGTGCCCCTTCAGGTCAGACCTGGCAAAGCCTTCCGTCTTCAGGGCACATTTCGCCTATGTGCCGTACAGCACTGCCCTGTGTCTTAAAGGAGAAGTCGCTTTTTTTTTCATGACTGGGTTACAGCTTAATGCTGCATAAAGAGTAGCCACAGAGTGTGTCAAAGTGGCTTGTGTTTCCACCTCATCTCCTTTGCTCTGCCTGCGGGGGTATAGCTCAGTGGTAGAGCATTTGACTGCAGATCAAGAGGTCCTAGGTTCAAATCCTGGTGCCCCCTGCGCTGGTTCTCCTGAGTGCCATTCAGGCTGTGCTTCTTGCTGCCAGTATGGCGTTCCTTGCTGGTCCCCTTTGCTTGATGTGAGTGCTGGCAATGTGAAAGAGTGCCAGAGTCTTCCCCCCCAGCACGGTGCACCAAAAGGTGCTACTGGGGACCCATCCGGCGCTATGAAATCTCCCCTCGACGTGCTACGACACGCCCGGAAAGCATTCCGTCTGCGATGCTGTAGAAGTGCATGGCGCTGCATTTTTTGTGCCATGTATACCACACGCAAATTTGTTGTTGTTTTAGCAGTTTTGGCGCAAGAGTGTTTTTTCCCAGAGACAAAGAAAGAAGAAAGACAAAGTATTTTAGTGCAAAATTGTTTTAGTTGATTCACAGCGATATTCTTTTTTTGAGAGGCAAACTATAAAGAAAGCAAAGAGACTAACAAGTCTGGTAAAACTCTGATATTGCATGCTAGGATAATAGAGAAATAATGCAACGCACCATAAAGGGAGACTGATGGAGAGATCATCCGCTTCAAGTCAGAGAGGAAAAAGAGAGCACGTCCCCGGGTGGGTTTGAACCACCAACCTCTCGGTTAACAGCCGAGCGCGCTAACCGATTGCGCCACGGAGACAGCGAGTACATGAGCACAGCTCTGCTTTATGGGGTTCGGAGTCAGAAGGCACTTCGCAGAGAAGAACCGGTTCAGAAAGTTGCCGGTCCAGAAGCCCTGACATCTGTGTGTTGGCCTGGCTAGCTCAGTCGGTAGAGCATGAGACTCTTAATCTCAGGGTCGTGGGTTCGAGCCCCACGCTGGGCGCTGTCTTCTTGGCGCATAGAAGCCCATCACCCTCCGAGACGTGAACATGAAGAGTCACGCCGTCAATAAAACTTGATCGTGACTCACTCTGCCTTCTTGTGAGAGGCCAGATAGGACCCGTGGCCTGCGTGGTGAATGCGCTGTGTTCTCCCATGCAAGTGGATGTCCGTGCTGTCGTGCAGCTCACTTGAAAATGCCCTGCTGCTCATTATATTGGCCAGGAGTGAAAAACAGAAGGGTGAGAAGGTAGCTGAGGGCGCGACTGCACTGGGAATGCTGTGAGGGCCTCGTTCAGGTCCCGGAAGTCAGAAGCTGGCCGTAAGGGTCACAATGGGAAGTGCAGGGAGAGACAAAAAAAAAAAAAAAAAATAGAAGCCCAGAAAGACCCCCGGACTTCCCTGACCGGGAATCGAACCCGGGCCGTGGCGGTGAGAGCGCCAAATCCTGACCACTAGACCACCAGGGATCCCCCATGACAGTGCTTTGCGCCCTGTCATACAGAAATACTCACAGGTGCCCCTTCAGGTCAGACCTGGCAAAGCCTTCCGTCTTCAGGGCACATTTCGCCTATGTGCCGTACAGCACTGCCCTGTGTCTTAAAGGAGAAGTCGCTTTTTTTTTCATGACTGGGTTACAGCTTAATGCTGCATAAAGAGTAGCCACAGAGTGTGTCAAAGTGGCTTGTGTTTCCACCTCATCTCCTTTGCTCTGCCTGCGGGGGTATAGCTCAGTGGTAGAGCATTTGACTGCAGATCAAGAGGTCCTAGGTTCAAATCCTGGTGCCCCCTGCGCTGGTTCTCCTGAGTGCCATTCAGGCTGTGCTTCTTGCTGCCAGTATGGCGTTCCTTGCTGGTCCCCTTTGCTTGATGTGAGTGCTGGCAACGTGAAAGAGTGCCAGAGTCTTCCCCCCCAGCACGGTGCACCAAAAGGTGCTACTGGGGACCCATCCGGCGCTATGAAATCTCCCCTCGACGTGCTACGACACGCCCGGAAAGCATTCCGTCTGCGATGCTGTAGAAGTGCATGGCGCTGCATTTTTTGTGCCATGTATACCACACGCAAATTTGTTGTTGTTTTAGCAGTTTTGGCGCAAGAGTGTTTTTTCCCAGAGACAAAGAAAGAAGAAAGACAAAGTATTTTAGTGCAAAATTGTTTTAGTTGATTCACAGCGATATTCTTTTTTTGAGAGGCAAACTATAAAGAAAGCAAAGAGACTAACAAGTCTGGTAAAACTCTGATATTGCATGCTAGGATAATAGAGAAATAATGCAACGCACCATAAAGGGAGACTGATGGAGAGATCATCCGCTTCAAGTCAGAGAGGAAAAAGAGAGCACGTCCCCGGGTGGGTTTGAACCACCAACCTCTCGGTTAACAGCCGAGCGCGCTAACCGATTGCGCCACGGAGACAGCGAGTACATGAGCACAGCTCTGCTTTATGGGGTTCGGAGTCAGAAGGCACTTCGCAGAGAAGAACCGGTTCAGAAAGTTGCCGGTCCAGAAGCCCTGACATCTGTGTGTTGGCCTGGCTAGCTCAGTCGGTAGAGCATGAGACTCTTAATCTCAGGGTCGTGGGTTCGAGCCCCACGCTGGGCGCTGTCTTCTTGGCGCATAGAAGCCCATCACCCTCCGAGACGTGAACATGAAGAGTCACGCCGTCAATAAAACTTGATCGTGACTCACTCTGCCTTCTTGTGAGAGGCCAGATAGGACCCGTGGCCTGCGTGGTGAATGCGCTGTGTTCTCCCATGCAAGTGGATGTCCGTGCTGTCGTGCAGCTCACTTGAAAATGCCCTGCTGCTCATTATATTGGCCAGGAGTGAAAAACAGAAGGGTGAGAAGGTAGCTGAGGGCGCGACTGCACTGGGAATGCTGTGAGGGCCTCGTTCAGGTCCCGGAAGTCAGAAGCTGGCCGTAAGGGTCACAATGGGAAGTGCAGGGAGAGACAAAAAAAAAAAAAAAAAATAGAAGCCCAGAAAGACCCCCGGACTTCCCTGACCGGGAATCGAACCCGGGCCGTGGCGGTGAGAGCGCCAAATCCTGACCACTAGACCACCAGGGATCCCCCATGACACTGCTTTGCGCCCTGTCATACAGAAATACTCACAGGTGCCCCTTCAGGTCAGACCTGGCAAAGCCTTCCGTCTTCAGGGCACATTTCGCCTATGTGCCGTACAGCACTGCCCTGTGTCTTAAAGGAGAAGTCGCTTTTTTTTTCATGACTGGGTTACAGCTTAATGCTGCATAAAGAGTAGCCACAGAGTGTGTCAAAGTGGCTTGTGTTTCCACCTCATCTCCTTTGCTCTGCCTGCGGGGGTATAGCTCAGTGGTAGAGCATTTGACTGCAGATCAAGAGGTCCTAGGTTCAAATCCTGGTGCCCCCTGCGCTGGTTCTCCTGAGTGCCATTCAGGCTGTGCTTCTTGCTGCCAGTATGGCGTTCCTTGCTGGTCCCCTTTGCTTGATGTGAGTGCTGGCAACGTGAAAGAGTGCCAGAGTCTTCCCCCCCAGCACGGTGCACCAAAAGGTGCTACTGGGGACCCATCCGGCGCTATGAAATCTCCCCTCGACGTGCTACGACACGCCCGGAAAGCATTCCGTCTGCGATGCTGTAGAAGTGCATGGCGCTGCATTTTTTGTGCCATGTATACCACACGCAAATTTGTTGTTGTTTTAGCAGTTTTGGCGCAAGAGTGTTTTTTCCCAGAGACAAAGAAAGAAGAAAGACAAAGTATTTTAGTGCAAAATTGTTTTAGTTGATTCACAGCGATATTCTTTTTTTGAGAGGCAAACTATAAAGAAAGCAAAGAGACTAACAAGTCTGGTAAAACTCTGATATTGCATGCTAGGATAATAGAGAAATAATGCAACGCACCATAAAGGGAGACTGATGGAGAGATCATCCGCTTCAAGTCAGAGAGGAAAAAGAGAGCACGTCCCCGGGTGGGTTTGAACCACCAACCTCTCGGTTAACAGCCGAGCGCGCTAACCGATTGCGCCACGGAGACAGCTAGTACATGAGCACAGCTCTGCTTTATGGGGTTCGGAGTCAGAAGGCACTTCGCAGAGAAGAACCGGTTCAGAAAGTTGCCGGTCCAGAAGCCCTGACATCTGTGTGTTGGCCTGGCTAGCTCAGTCGGTAGAGCATGAGACTCTTAATCTCAGGGTCGTGGGTTCGAGCCCCACGCTGGGCGCTGTCTTCTTGGCGCATAGAAGCCCATCACCCTCCGAGACGTGAACATGAAGAGTCACGCCGTCAATAAAACTTGATTGTGACTCACTCTGCCTTCTTGTGAGAGGCCAGATAGGACCCGTGGCCTGCGTGGTGAATGCGCTGTGTTCTCCCATGCAAGTGGATGTCCGTGCTGTCGTGCAGCTCACTTGAAAATGCCCTGCTGCTCATTATATTGGCCAGGAGTGAAAAACAGAAGGGTGAGAAGGTAGCTGAGGGCGCGACTGCACTGGGAATGCTGTGAGGGCCTCGTTCAGGTCCCGGAAGTCAGAAGCTGGCCGTAAGGGTCACAATGGGAAGTGCAGGGAGAGACAAAAAAAAAAATAAAAAAATAGAAGCCCAGAAAGACCCCTGGACTTCCCTGACCGGGAATCAAACCCGGGCCGTGGCGGTGAGAGCGCCAAATCCTGACCACTAGACCACCAGGGATCCCCCATGACAGTGCTTTGCGCCCTGTCATACAGAAATACTCACAGGTGCCCCTTCAGGTCAGACCTGGCAAAGCCTTCCGTCTTCAGGGCACATTTCGCCTATGTGCCGTACAGCACTGCCCTGTGTCTTAAAGGAGAAGTCGCTTTTTTTTTCATGACTGGGTTACAGCTTAATGCTGCATAAAGAGTAGCCACAGAGTGTGTCAAAGTGGCTTGTGTTTCCACCTCATCTCCTTTGCTCTGCCTGCGGGGGTATAGCTCAGTGGTAGAGCATTTGACTGCAGATCAAGAGGTCCTAGGTTCAAATCCTGGTGCCCCCTGCGCTGGTTCTCCTGAGTGCCATTCAGGCTGTGCTTCTTGCTGCCAGTATGGCGTTCCTTGCTGGTCCCCTTTGCTTGATGTGAGTGCTGGCAACGTGAAAGAGTGCCAGAGTCTTCCCCCCCAGCACGGTGCACCAAAAGGTGCTACTGGGGACCCATCCGGCGCTATGAAATCTCCCCTCGACGTGCTACGACACGCCCGGAAAGCATTCCGTCTGCGATGCTGTAGAAGTGCATGGCGCTGCATTTTTTGTGCCATGTATACCACACGCAAATTTGTTGTTGTTTTAGCAGTTTTGGCGCAAGAGTGTTTTTTCCCAGAGACAAAGAAAGAAGAAAGACAAAGTATTTTAGTGCAAAATTGTTTTAGTTGATTCACAGCGATATTCTTTTTTTGAGAGGCAAACTATAAAGAAAGCAAAGAGACTAACAAGTCTGGTAAAACTCTGATATTGCATGCTAGGATAATAGAGAAATAATGCAACGCACCATAAAGGGAGACTGCTTCAAGTCAGAGAGGAAAAAGAGAGCACGTCCCCGGGTGGGTTTGAACCACCAACCTCTCGGTTAACAGCCGAGCGCGCTAACCGATTGCGCCACGGAGACAGCGAGTACATGAGCACAGCTGTGCTTTATGGGGTTCGGAGTCAGAAGGCACTTCGCAGAGAAGAACCGGTTCAGAAAGTTGCCGGTCCAGAAGCCCTGACATCTGTGTGTTGGCCCGGCTAGCTCAGTCGGTAGAGCATGAGACTCTTAATCTCAGGGTCGTGGGTTCGAGCCCCAAACTGGGCGCTGTCTTCTTGGCGCATAGAAGCCCATCACCCTCCGAGACGTGAACATGAAGAGTCACGCCGTCAATAAAACTTGATCGTGACTCACTCTGCCTTCTTGTGAGAGGCCAGATAGGACCCGTGGCCTGCGTGGTGAATGCGCTGTGTTCTCCCATGCAAGTGGATGTCCGTGCTGTCGTGCAGCTCACTTGAAAATGCCCTGCTGCTCATTATATTGGCCAGGAGTGAAAAACAGAAGGGTGAGAAGGTAGCTGAGGGCGCGACTGCACTGGGAATGCTGTGAGGGCCTCGTTCAGGTCCCGGAAGTCAGAAGCTGGCCGTAAGGGTCACAATGGGAAGTGCAGGGAGAGACAAAAAAAAAAAAAAAAAGAAGCCCAGAAAGACCCCCGGACTTCCCTGACCGGGAATTGAACTCGGGCCGTGGCGGTGAGAGCGCCAAATCCTGACCACTAGACCACCAGGGATCCCCCATGACAGTGCTTTGCGCCCTGTCATACAGAAATACACACAGGTGCCCCTTCAGGTCAGACCTGGCAAAGCCTTCCGTCTTCAGGGCACATTTCGCCTATGTGCCGTACAGCACTGCCCTGTGTCTTAAAGGAGAAGTCGCTTTTTTTTTCATGACTGGGTTACAGCTTAATGCTGCATAAAGAGTAGCCACAGAGTGTGTCAAAGTGGCTTGTGTTTCCACCTCATCTCCTTTGCTCTGCCTGCGGGGGTATAGCTCAGTGGTAGAGCATTTGACTGCAGATCAAGAGGTCCTAGGTTCAAATCCTGGTGCCCCCTGCGCTGGTTCTCCTGAGTGCCATTCAGGCTGTGCTTCTTGCTGCCAGTATGGCGTTCCTTGCTGGTCCCCTTTGCTTGATGTGAGTGCTGGCAACGTGAAAGAGTGCCAGAGTCTTCCCCCCCAGCACGGTGCACCAAAAGGTGCTACTGGGGACCCATCCGGCGCTATGAAATCTCCCCTCGACGTGCTACACCCCAGCTACGACACGCCCGGAAAGCATTCCGTCTGCGATGCTGTAGAAGTGCATGGCGCTGCATTTTTTGTGCCATGTATACCACACGCAAATTTGTTGTTGTTTTAGCAGTTTTGGCGCAAGAGTGTTTTTTCCCAGAGACAAAGAAAGAAGAAAGACAAAGTATTTTAGTGCAAAATTGTTTTAGTTGATTCACAGCGATATTCTTTTTTTGAGAGGCAAACTATAAAGAAAGCAAAGAGACTAACAAGTCTGGTAAAACTCTGATATTGCATGCTAGGATAATAGAGAAATAATGCAACGCACCATAAAGGGAGACTGATGGAGAGATCATCCGCTTCAAGTCAGAGAGGAAAAAGAGAGCACGTCCCCGGGTGGGTTTGAACCACCAACCTCTCGGTTAACAGCCGAGCGCGCTAACCGATTGCGCCACGGAGACAGCGAGTACATGAGCACAGCTGTGCTTTATGGGGTTCGGAGTCAGAAGGCACTTCGCAGAGAAGAACCGGTTCAGAAAGTTGCCGGTCCAGAAGCCCTGACATCTGTGTGTTGGCCCGGCTAGCTCAGTCGGTAGAGCATGAGACTCTTAATCTCAGGGTCGTGGGTTCGAGCCCCACGCTGGGCGCTGTCTTCTTGGCGCATAGAAGCCCATCACCCTCCGAGACGTGAACATGAAGAGTCACGCCGTCAATAAAACTTGATCGTGACTCACTCTGCCTTCTTGTGAGAGGCCAGATAGGACCCGTGGCCTGCGTGGTGAATGCGCTGTGTTCTCCCATGCAAGTGGATGTCCGTGCTGTCGTGCAGCTCACTTGAAAATGCCCTGCTGCTCATTATATTGGCCAGGAGTGAAAAACAGAAGGGTGAGAAGGTAGCTGAGGGCGCGACTGCACTGGGAATGCTGTGAGGGCCTCGTTCAGGTCCCGGAAGTCAGAAGCTGGCCGTAAGGGTCACAATGGGAAGTGCAGGGAGAGACAAAAAAAAAAAAAAAAAAAAGAAGCCCAGAAAGACCCCCGGACTTCCCTGACCGGGAATCGAACCCGGGCCGTGGCGGTGAGAGCGCCAAATCCTGACCACTAGACCACCAGGGATCCCCCATGACAGTGCTTTGCGCCCTGTCATACAGAAATACTCACAGGTGCCCCTTCAGGTCAGACCTGGCAAAGCCTTCCGTCTTCAGGGCACATTTCGCCTATGTGCCGTACAGCACTGCCCTGTGTCTTAAAGGAGAAGTCGCTTTTTTTTTCATGACTGGGTTACAGCTTAATGCTGCATAAAGAGTAGCCACAGAGTGTGTCAAAGTGGCTTGTGTTTCCACCTCATCTCCTTTGCTCTGCCTGCGGGGGGTAAAGCTCAGTGGTAGAGCATTTGACTGCAGGTCAAGAGGTCCTAGGTTCAAATCCTGGTGCCCCCTGCGCTGGTTCTCCTGAGTGCCATTCAGGCTGTGCTTCTTGCTGCCAGTATGGCGTTCCTTGCTGGTCCCCTTTGCTTGATGTGAGTGCTGGCAACGTGAAAGAGTGCCAGAGTCTTCCCCCCCAGCACGGTGCACCAAAAGGTGCTACTGGGGACCCATCCGGCGCTATGAAATCTCCCCTCGACGTGCTACACCCCAGCTACGACACGCCCGGAAAGCATTCCGTCTGCGATGCTGTAGAAGTGCATGGCGCTGCGTTTTTTGTGCCATGTATACCACACGCAAATTTGTTGTTGTTTTAGCAGTTTTGGCGCAAGAGTGTTTTTTCCCAGAGACAAAGAAAGAAGAAAGACAAAGTATTTTAGTGCAAAATTGTTTTAGTTGATTCACAGCGATATTCTTTTTTTGAGAGGCAAACTATAAAGAAAGCAAAGAGACTAACAAGTCTGGTAAAACTCTGATATTGCATGCTAGGATAATAGAGAAATAATGCAACGCACCATAAAGGGAGACTGATGGAGAGATCATCCGCTTCAAGTCAGAGAGGAAAAAGAGAGCACGTCCCCAGGTGGGTTTGAACCACCAACCTCTCGGTTAACAGCCGAGCGCGCTAACCGATTGCGCCACGGAGACAGCGAGTACATGAGCACAGCTGTGCTTTATGGGGTTCGGAGTCAGAAGGCACTTCGCAGAGAAGAACCGGTTCAGAAAGTTGCCGGTCCAGAAGCCCTGACATCTGTATGTTGGCCCGGTTAGCTCAGTCGGTAGAGCATGAGACTCTTAATCTCAGGGTCGTGGGTTCGAGCCCCACGCTGGGCGCTGTCTTCTTGGCGCATAGAAGCCCATCACCCTCCGAGACGTGAACATGAAGAGTCACGCCGTCAATAAAACTTGATCGTGACTCACTCTGCCTTCTTGTGAGAGGCCAGATAGGACCCGTGGCCTGCGTGGTGAATGCGCTGTGTTCTCCCATGCAAGTGGATGTCCGTGCTGTCGTGCAGCTCACTTGAAAATGCCCTGCTGCTCATTATATTGGCCAGGAGTGAAAAACAGAAGGGTGAGAAGGTAGCTGAGGGCGTGACTGCACTGGGAATGCTGTGAGGGCCTCGTTCAGGTCCCGGAAGTCAGAAGCTGGCCGTAAGGGTCACAATGGGAAGTGCAGGGAGAGACAAAAAAAAAAAAAAAAAAGAAGCCCAGAAAGACCCCCGGACTTCCCTGACCGGGAATCGAACCCGGGCTGTGGCGGTGAGAGCGCCAAATCCTGACCACTAGACCACCAGGGATCCCCCATGACAGTGCTTTGCGCCCTGTCATACAGAAATACTCACAGGTGCCCCTTCAGGTCAGACCTGGCAAAGCCTTCCGTCTTCAGGGCACATTTCGCCTATGTGCCGTACAGCACTGCCCTGTGTCTTAAAGGAGAAGTCGCTTTTTTTTTCATGACTGGGTTACAGCTTAATGCTGCATAAAGAGTAGCCACAGAGTGTGTCAAAGTGGCTTGTGTTTCCACCTCATCTCCTTTGCTCTGCCTGTGGGGGGTATAGCTCAGTGGTAGAGCATTTGACTGCAGATCAAGAGGTCCTAGGTTCAAATCCTGGTGCCCCCTGCGCTGGTTCTCCTGAGTGCCATTCAGGCTGTGCTTCTTGCTGCCAGTATGGCGTTCCTTGCTGGTCCCCTTTGCTTGATGTGAGTGCTGGCAACGTGAAAGAGTGCCAGAGTCTTCCCCCCCAGCACGGTGCACCAAAAGGTGCTACTGGGGACCCATCCGGCGCTATGAAATCTCCCCTCGACGTGCTACACCCCAGCTACGACACGCCCGGAAAGCATTCCGTCTGCGATGCTGTAGAAGTGCATGGCGCTGTGTTTTTTGTGCCATGTATACCACACGCAAATTTGTTGTTGTTTTAGCAGTTTTGGCGCGAGAGTGTTTTTTCCCAGAGACAAAGAAAGAAGAAAGACAAAGTATTTTAGTGCAAAATTGTTTTAGTTGATTCACAGCGATATTCTTTTTTTGAGAGGCAAACTATAAAGAAAGCAAAGAGACTAACAAGTCTGGTAAAACTCTGATATTGCATGCTAGGATAATAGAGAAATAATGCAACGCACCATAAAGGGAGACTGATGGAGAGATCATCCGCTTCAAGTCAGAGAGGAAAAAGAGAGCACGTCCCCAGGTGGGTTTGAACCACCAACCTCTCGGTTAACAGCCGAGCGCGCTAACCGATTGCGCCACGGAGACAGCGAGTACATGAGCACAGCTGTGCTTTATGGGGTTCGGAGTCAGAAGGCACTTCGCAGAGAAGAACCGGTTCAGAAAGTTGCCGGTCCAGAAGCCCTGACATCTGTGTGTTGGCCCGGCTAGCTCAGTCGGTAGAGCATGAGACTCTTAATCTCAGGGTCGTGGGTTCGAGCCCCACGCTGGGCGCTGTCTTCTTGGCGCATAGAAGCCCATCACCCTCCGAGACGTGAACATGAAGAGTCACGCCGTCAATAAAACTTGATCGTGACTCACTCTGCCTTCTTGTGAGAGGCCAGATAGGACCCGTGGCCTGCGTGGTGAATGCGCTGTGTTCTCCCATGCAAGTGGATGTCCGTGCTGTCGTGCAGCTCACTTGAAAATGCCCTGCTGCTCATTATATTGGCCAGGAGTGAAAAACAGAAGGGTGAGAAGGTAGCTGAGGGCGTGACTGCACTGGGAATGCTGTGAGGGCCTCGGTCAAGGCCCCGGAAGTCAGAAGCTGGCCGTAAGGGTCACAATGGGAAGTGCAGGGAGAGACAAAAAAAAAAAAAAAAAAAGAAGCCCAGAAAGACCCCTGGACTTCCCTGACCGGGAATCGAACCCGGGCCGTGGCGGTGAGAGCGCCAAATCCTGACCACTAGACCACCAGGGATCCCCCATGACAGTGCTTTGCGCCCTGTCATACAGAAATACTCACAGGTGCCCCTTCAGGTCAGACCTGGCAAAGCCTTCCGTCTTCAGGGCACATTTCGCCTATGTGCCGTACAGCACTGCCCTGTGTCTTAAAGGAGAAGTCGCTTTTTTTTTCATGACTGGGTTACAGCTTAATGCTGCATAAAGAGTAGCCACAGAGTGTGTCAAAGTGGCTTGTGTTTCCACCTCATCTCCTTTGCTCTGCCTGCGGGGGTATAGCTCAGTGGTAGAGCATTTGACTGCAGATCAAGAGGTCCTAGGTTCAAATCCTGGTGCCCCCTGCGCTGGTTCTCCTGAGTGCCATTCAGGCTGTGCTTCTTGCTGCCAGTATGGCGTTCCTTGCTGGTCCCCTTTGCTTGATGTGAGTGCTGGCAACGTGAAAGAGTGCCAGAGTCTTCCCCCCCAGCACGGTGCACCAAAAGGTGCTACTGGGGACCCATCCGGCGCTATGAAATCTCCCCTCGACGTGCTACACCCCAGCTACGACACGCCCGGAAAGCATTCCGTCTGCGATGCTGTAGAAGTGCATGGCGCTGCATTTTTTGTGCCATGTATACCACACGCAAATTTGTTGTTGTTTTAGCAGTTTTGGCGCAAGAGTGTTTTTTCCCAGAGACAAAGAAAGAAGAAAGACAAAGTATTTTAGTGCAAAATTGTTTTAGTTGATTCACAGCGATATTCTTTTTTTGAGAGGCAAACTATAAAGAAAGCAAAGAGACTAACAAGTCTGGTAAAACTCTGATATTGCATGCTAGGATAATAGAGAAATAATGCAACGCACCATAAAGGGAGACTGATGGAGACATCATCCGCTTCAAGTCAGAGAGGAAAAAGAGAGCACGTCCCCGGGTGGGTTTGAACCACCAACCTCTCGGTTAACAGCCGAGCGCGCTAACCGATTGCGCCACGGAGACAGCGAGTACATGAGCACAGCTGTGCTTTATGGGGTTCGGAGTCAGAAGGCACTTCGCAGAGAAGAACCGGTTCAGAAAGTTGCCGGTCCAGAAGCCCTGACATCTGTGTGTTGGCCCGGCTAGCTCAGTCGGTAGAGCATGAGACTCTTAATCTCAGGGTCGTGGGTTCGAGCCCCACGCTGGGCGCTGTCTTCTTGGCGCATAGAAGCCCATCACCCTCCGAGACGTGAACATGAAGAGTCACGCCGTCAATAAAACTTGATCGTGACTCACTCTGCCATCTTGTGAGAGGCCAGATAGGACCCGTGGCCTGCGTGGTGAATGCGCTGTGTTCTCCCATGCAAGTGGATGTCCGTGCTGTCGTGCAGCTCACTTGAAAATGCCCTGCTGCTCATTATATTGGCCAGGAGTGAAAAACAGAAGGGTGAGAAGGTAGCTGAGGGCGCGACTGCACTGGGAATGCTGTGAGGGCCTCGTTCAGGTCCCGGAAGTCAGAAGCTGGCCGTAAGGGTCACAATGGGAAGTGCAGGGAGAGACAAAAAAAAAAAAAAAAAAAAAAGAAGCCCAGAAAGACCCCCAGACTTCCCTGACCGGGAATCGAACCCGGGCCGTGGCGGTGAGAGCGCCAAATCCTGACCACTAGACCACCAGGGATCCCCCATGACAGTGCTTTGCGCCCTGTCATACAGAAATACTCACAGGTGCCCCTTCAGGTCAGACCTGGCAAAGCCTTCCGTCTTCAGGGCACATTTCGCCTATGTGCCGTACAGCACTGCCCTGTGTCTTAAAGGAGAAGTCGCTTTTTTTTTCATGACTGGGTTACAGCTTAATGCTGCATAAAGAGTAGCCACAGAGTGTGTCAAAGTGGCTTGTGTTTCCACCTCATCTCCTTTGCTCTGCCTGCGGGGGTATAGCTCAGTGGTAGAGCATTTGACTGCAGATCAAGAGGTCCTAGGTTCAAATCCTGGTGCCCCCTGCGCTGGTTCTCCTGAGTGCCATTCAGGCTGTGCTTCTTGCTGCCAGTATGGCGTTTCTTGCTGGTCCCCTTTGCTTGATGTGAGTGCTGGCAACGTGAAAGAGTGCCAGAGTCTTCCCCCCCAGCACGGTGCACCAAAAGGTGCTACTGGGGACCCATCCGGCGCTATGAAATCTCCCCTCGACGTGCTACACCCCAGCTACGACACGCCCGGAAAGCATTCCGTCTGCGATGCTGTAGAAGTGCATGGCGCTGTGTTTTTTGTGCCATGTATACCACACGCAAATTTGTTGTTGTTTTAGCAGTTTTGGCGCAAGAGTGTTTTTTCCCAGAGACAAAGAAAGAAGAAAGACAAAGTATTTTAGTGCAAAATTGTTTTAGTTGATTCACAGCGATATTCTTTTTTTGAGAGGCAAACTATAAAGAAAGCAAAGAGACTAACAAGTCTGGTAAAACTCTGATATTGCATGCTAGGATAATAGAGAAATAATGCAACGCACCATAAAGGGAGACTGATGGAGACATCATCCGCTTCAAGTCAGAGAGGAAAAAGAGAGCACGTCCCCGGGTGGGTTTGAACCACCAACCTCTCGGTTAACAGCCGAGCGCGCTAACCGATTGCGCCACGGAGACAGCGAGTACATGAGCACAGCTGTGCTTTATGGGGTTCGGAGTCAGAAGGCACTTCGCAGAGAAGAACCGGTTCAGAAAGTTGCCGGTCCAGAAGCCCTGACATCTGTGTGTTGGCCCGGCTAGCTCAGTCGGTAGAGCATGAGACTCTTAATCTCAGGGTCGTGGGTTCGAGCCCCACGCTGGGCGCTGTCTTGTTGGCGCATAGAAGCCCATCACCCTCCGAGACGTGAACATGAAGAGTCACGCCGTCAATAAAACTTGATCGTGACTCACTCTGCCATCTTGTGAGAGGCCAGATAGGACCCGTGGCCTGCGTGGTGAATGCGCTGTGTTCTCCCATGCAAGTGGATGTCCGTGCTGTCGTGCAGCTCACTTGAAAATGCCCTGCTGCTCATTATATTGGCCAGGAGTGAAAAACAGAAGGGTGAGAAGGTAGCTGAGGGCGCGACTGCACTGGGAATGCTGTGAGGGCCTCGTTCAGGTCCCGGAAGTCAGAAGCTGGCCGTAAGGGTCACAATGGGAAGTGCAGGGAGAGACAAAAAAAACAAAAAAAAAAAAGAAGCCCAGAAAGACCCCCGGACTTCCCTGACCGGGAATCGAACCCGGGCCGTGGCGGTGAGAGCGCCAAATCCTGACCACTAGACCACCAGGGATCCCCCATGACAGTGCTTTGCGCCCTGTCATACAGAAATACTCACAGGTGCCCCTTCAGGTCAGACCTGGCAAAGCCTTCCGTCTTCAGGGCACATTTCGCCTATGTGCCGTACAGCACTGCCCTGTGTCTTAAAGGAGAAGTCGCTTTTTTTTTCATGACTGGGTTACAGCTTAATGCTGCATAAAGAGTAGCCACAGAGTGTGTCAAAGTGGCTTGTGTTTCCACCTCATCTCCTTTGCTCTGCCTGCGGGGGGTATAGCTCAGTGGTAGAGCATTTGACTGCAGATCAAGAGGTCCTAGGTTCAAATCCTGGTGCCCCCTGCGCTGGTTCTCCTGAGTGCCATTCAGGCTGTGCTTCTTGCTGCCAGTATGGCGTTCCTTGCTGGTCCCCTTTGCTTGATGTGAGTGCTGGCAACGTGAAAGAGTGCCAGAGTCTTCCCCCCCCAGCACGGTGCACCAAAAGGTGCTACTGGGGACCCATCCGGCGCTATGAAATCTCCCCTCGACGTGCTACACCCCAGCTACGACACGCCCGGAAAGCATTCCGTCTGCGATGCTGTAGAAGTGCATGGCGCTGCGTTTTTTGTGCCATGTATACCACACGCAAATTTGTTGTTGTTTTAGCAGTTTTGGCGCAAGAGTGTTTTTTCCCAGAGACAAAGAAAGAAGAAAGACAAAGTATTTTAGTGCAAAATTGTTTTAGTTGATTCACAGCGATATTCTTTTTTTGAGAGGCAAACTATAAAGAAAGCAAAGAGACTAACAAGTCTGGTAAAACTCTGATATTGCATGCTAGGATAATAGAGAAATAATGCAACGCACCATAAAGGGAGACTGATGGAGAGATCATCCGCTTCAAGTCAGAGAGGAAAAAGAGAGCACGTCCCCGGGTGGGTTTGAACCACCAACCTCTCGGTTAACAGCCGAGCGCGCTAACCGATTGCGCCACGGAGACAGCGAGTACATGAGCACAGCTGTGCTTTATGGGGTTCGGAGTCAGAAGGCACTTCGCAGAGAAGAACCGGTTCAGAAAGTTGCCGGTCCAGAAGCCCTGACATCTGTGTGTTGGCCCGGCTAGCTCAGTCGGTAGAGCATGAGACTCTTAATCTCAGGGTCGTGGGTTCGAGCCCCACGCTGGGTGCTGTCTTCTTGGCGCATAGAAGCCCATCACCCTCCGAGACGTGAACATGAAGAGTCACGCCGTCAATAAAACTTGATCGTGACTCACTCTGCCTTCTTGTGAGAGGCCAGATAGGACCCGTGGCCTGCGTGGTGAATGCGCTGTGTTCTCCCATGCAAGTGGATGTCCGTGCTGTCGTGCAGCTCACTTGAAAATGCCCTGCTGCTCATTATATTGGCCAGGAGTGAAAAACAGAAGGGTGAGAAGGTAGCTGAGGGCGCGACTGCACTGGGAATGCTGTGAGGGCCTCGTTCAGGTCCCGGAAGTCAGAAGCTGGCCGTAAGGGTCACAATGGGAAGTGCAGGGAGAGACAAAAAAAAAAAAAAAAAAAAAAAGAAGCCCAGAAAGACCCCCGGACTTCCCTGACCGGGAATCGAACCCGGGCCGTGGCGGTGAGAGCGCCAAATCCTGACCACTAGACCACCAGGGATCCCCCATGACAGTGCTTTGCGCCCTGTCATACAGAAATACTCACAGGTGCCCCTTCAGGTCAGACCTGGCAAAACCTTCCGTCTTCAGGGCACATTTCGCCTATGTGCCGTACAGCACTGCCCTGTGTCTTAAAGGAGAAGTCGCTTTTTTTTTCATGACTGGGTTACAGCTTAATGCTGCATAAAGAGTAGCCACAGAGTGTGTCAAAGTGGCTTGTGTTTCCACCTCATCTCCTTTGCTCTGCCTGCGGGGGGTATAGCTCAGTGGTAGAGCATTTGACTGCAGATCAAGAGGTCCTAGGTTCAAATTCTGGTGCCCCCTGCGCTGGTTCTCCTGAGTGCCATTCAGGCTGTGCTTCTTGCTGCCAGTATGGCGTTCCTTGCTGGTCCCCTTTGCTTGATGTGAGTGCTGGCAACGTGAAAGAGTGCCAGAGTCTTCCCCCCCAGCACGGTGCACCAAAAGGTGCTACTGGGGACCCATCTGGCGCTATGAAATCTCCCCTCGACGTGCTACACCCCAGCTACGACACGCCCGGAAAGCATTCCGTCTGCGATGCTGTAGAAGTGCATGGCGCTGCGTTTTTTGTGCCATGTATACCACACGCAAATTTGTTGTTGTTTTAGCAGTTTTGGCGCAAGAGTGTTTTTTCTCAGAGACAAAGAAAGAAGAAAGACAAAGTATTTTAGTGCAAAATTGTTTTAGTTGATTCACAGCGATATTCTTTTTTTGAGAGGCAAACTATAAAGAAAGCAAAGAGACTAACAAGTCTGGTACAACTCTGATATTGCATGCTAGGATAATAGAGAAATAATGCAACGCACCATAAAGGGAGACTGATGGAGAGATCATCCGCTTCAAGTCAGAGAGGAAAAAGAGAGCACGTCCCCGGGTGGGTTTGAACCACCAACCTCTCGGTTAACAGCCGAGCGCGCTAACCTATTGCGCCACGGAGACAGCGAGTACATGAGCACAGCTGTGCTTTATGGGGTTCGGAGTCAGAAGGCACTTCGCAGAGAAGAACCGGTTCAGAAAGTTGCCGGTCCAGAAGCCCTGACATCTGTGTGTTGGCCCGGCTAGCTCAGTCGGTAGAGCATGAGACTCTTAATCTCAGGGTCGTGGGTTTGAGCCCCACGCTGGGCGCTGTCTTCTTGGCGCTTAGAAGCCCATCACCCTCCGAGACGTGAACATGAAGAGTCACGCCGTCAATAAAACTTGATCGTGACTCACTCTGCCTTCTTGTGAGAGGCCAGATAGGACCCGTGGCCTGCGTGGTGAATGCGCTGTGTTCTCCCATGCAAGTGGATGTCCGTGCTGTCGTGCAGCTCACTTGAAAATGCCCTGCTGCTCATTATATTGGCCAGGAGTGAAAAACAGAAGGGTGAGAAGGTAGCTGAGGGCGCGACTGCACTGGGAATGCTGTGAGGGCCTCGTTCAGGTCCCGGAAGTCAGAAGCTGGCCGTAAGGGTCACAATGGGAAGTGCAGGGAGAGACAAAAAAAAAAAAAAAAAAAAGAAGCCCAGAAAGACCCCCGGACTTCCCTGACCGGGAATCGAACCCGGGCCATGGCGGTGAGAGCGCCAAATCCTGACCACTAGAGCACCAGGGATCCCCCATGACAGTGCTTTGCGCCCTGTCATACAGAAATACTCACAGGTGCCCCTTCAGGTCAGACCTGGCAAAGCCTTCCGTCTTCAGGGCACATTTCGCCTATGTGCCGTACAGCACTGCCCTGTGTCTTAAAGGAGAAGTCGCTTTTTTTTTTCATGACTGGGTTACAGCTTAATGCTGCATAAAGAGTAGCCACAGAGTGTGTCAAAGTGGCTTGTGTTTCCACCTCATCTCCTTTGCTCTGCCTGCGGGGGGTATAGCTCAGTGGTAGAGCATTTGACTGCAGATCAAGAGGTCCTAGGTTCAAATCCTGGTGCCCCCTGCGCTGGTTCTCCTGAGTGCCATTCAGGCTGTGCTTCTTGCTGCCAGTATGGCGTTCCTTGCTGGTCCCCTTTGCTTGATGTGAGTGCTGGCAACGTGAAAGAGTGCCAGAGTCTTCCCCCCCCAGCACGGTGCACCAAAAGGTGCTACTGGGGACCCATCCGGCGCTATGAAATCTCCCCTCGACGTGCTACACCCCAGCTACGACACGCCCGGAAAGCATTCCGTCTGCGATGCTGTAGAAGTGCATGGCGCTGCGTTTTTTGTGCCATGTATACCACACGCAAATTTGTTGTTGTTTTAGCAGTTTTGGCGCAAGAGTGTTTTTTCCCAGAGACAAAGAAAGAAGAAAGACAAAGTATTTTAGTGCAAAATTGTTTTAGTTGATTCACAGCGATATTCTTTTTTTGAGAGGCAAACTATAAAGAAAGCAAAGAGACTAACAAGTCTGGTAAAACTCTGATATTGCATGCTAGGATAATAGAGAAATAATGCAACGCACCATAAAGGGAGACTGATGGAGAGATCATCCGCTTCAAGTCAGAGAGGAAAAAGAGAGCACGTCCCCGGGTGGGTTTGAACCACCAACCTCTCGGTTAACAGCCGAGCGCGCTAACCGATTGCGCCACGGAGACAGCGAGTACATGAGCACAGCTGTGCTTTATGGGGTTCGGAGTCAGAAGGCACTTCGCAGAGAAGAACCGGTTCAGAAAGTTGCCGGTCCAGAAGCCCTGACATCTGTGTGTTGGCCCGGCTAGCTCAGTCGGTAGAGCATGAGACTCTTAATCTCAGGGTCGTGGGTTCGAGCCCCACGCTGGGCGCTGTCTTCTTGGCGCATAGAAGCCCATCGCCCTCCGAGACGTGAACATGAAGAGTCACGCCGTCAATAAAACTTGATCGTGACTCACTCTTCCTTCTTGTGAGAGGCCAGATAGGACCCGTGGCCTGCGTGGTGAATGCGCTGTGTTCTCCCATGCAAGTGGATGTCCGTGCTGGCTGTCGTGCAGCTCACTTGAAAATGCCCTGCTGCTCATTATATTGGCCAGGAGTGAAAAACAGAAGGGTGAGAAGGTAGCTGAGGGCGCGACTGCACTGGGAATGCTGTGAGGGCCTCGTTCAGGTCCCGGAAGTCAGAAGCTGGCCGTAAGGGTCACAATGGGAAGTGCAGGGAGAGACAAAAAAAAAAAAAAAAAAAAAGAAGCCCAGAAAGACCCCCGGACTTCCCTGACCGGGAATCGAACCCGGGCCGTGGCGGTGAGAGCGCCAAATCCTGACCACTAGACCACCAGGGATCCCCCATGACAGTGCTTTGCGCCCTGTCATACAGAAATACTCACAGGTGCCCCTTCAGGTCAGACCTGGCAAAGCCTTCCGTCTTCAGGGCACATTTCGCCTATGTGCCGTACAGCACTGCCCTGTGTCTTAAAGGAGAAGTCGCTTTTTTTTTCATGACTGGGTTACAGCTTAATGCTGCATAAAGAGTAGCCACAGAGTGTGTCAAAGTGGCTTGTGTTTCCACCTCATCTCCTTTGCTCTGCCTGCGGGGGGTATAGCTCAGTGGTAGAGCATTTGACTGCAGATCAAGAGGTCCTAGGTTCAAATCCTGGTGCCCCCTGCGCTGGTTCTCCTGAGTGCCATTCAGGCTGTGCTTCTTGCTGCCAGTATGGCGTTCCTTGCTGGTCCCCTTTGCTTGATGTGAGTGCTGGCAACGTGAAAGAGTGCCAGAGTCTTCCCCCCCCAGCACGGTGCACCAAAAGGTGCTACTGGGGACCCATCCGGCGCTATGAAATCTCCCCTCGACGTGCTACACCCCAGCTACGACACGCCCGGAAAGCATTCCGTCTGCGATGCTGTAGAAGTGCATGGCGCTGCGTTTTTTGTGCCATGTATACCACACGCAAATTTGTTGTTGTTTTAGCAGTTTTGGCGCAAGAGTGTTTTTTCCCAGAGACAAAGAAAGAAGAAAGACAAAGTATTTTAGTGCAAAATTGTTTTAGTTGATTCACAGCGATATTCTTTTTTTGAGAGGCAAACTATAAAGAAAGCAAAGAGACTAACAAGTCTGGTAAAACTCTGATATTGCATGCTAGGATAATAGAGAAATAATGCAACGCACCATAAAGGGAGACTGATGGAGAGATCATCCGCTTCAAGTCAGAGAGGAAAAAGAGAGCACGTCCCCGGGTGGGTTTGAACCACCAACCTCTCGGTTAACAGCCGAGCGCGCTAACCGATTGCGCCACGGAGACAGCGAGTACATGAGCACAGCTGTGCTTTATGGGGTTCGGAGTCAGAAGGCACTTCGCAGAGAAGAACCGGTTCAGAAAGTTGCCGGTCCAGAAGCCCTGACATCTGTGTGTTGGCCCGGCTAGCTCAGTCGGTAGAGCATGAGACTCTTAATCTCAGGGTCGTGGGTTCGAGCCCCACGCTGGGCGCTGTCTTCTTGGCGCATAGAAGCCCATCACCCTCCGAGACGTGAACATGAAGAGTCACGCCGTCAATAAAACTTGATCGTGACTCACTCTGCCTTCTTGTGAGAGGCCAGATAGGACCCGTGGCCTGCGTGGTGAATGCGCTGTGTTCTCCCATGCAAGTGGATGTCCGTGCTGTCGTGCAGCTCACTTGAAAATGCCCTGCTGCTCATTATATTGGCCAGGAGTGAAAAACAGAAGGGTGAGAAGGTAGCTGAGGGCGCGACTGCACTGGGAATGCTGTGAGGGCCTCGTTCAGGTCCCGGAAGTCAGAAGCTGGCCGTAAGGGTCACAATGGGAAGTGCAGGGAGAGACAAAAAAAAAAAAAAAAAAAAGAAGCCTAGAAAGACCCCTGGACTTCCCTGACCGGGAATCGAACCCGGGCCGTGGCGGTGAGAGCGCCAAATCCTGACCACTAGACCACCAGGGATCCCCCATGACAGTGCTTTGCGCCCTGTCATACAGAAATACTCACAGGTGCCCCTTCAGGTCAGACCTGGCAAAGCCTTCCGTCTTCAGGGCACATTTCGCCTATGTGCCGTACAGCACTGCCCTGTGTCTTAAAGGAGAAGTCGCTTTTTTTTTCATGACTGGGTTACAGCTTAATGCTGCATAAAGAGTAGCCACAGAGTGTGTCAAAGTGGCTTGTGTTTCCACCTCATCTCCTTTGCTCTGCCTGCGGGGGGTATAGCTCAGTGGTAGAGCATTTCACTGCAGATCAAGAGGTCCTAGGTTCAAATTCTGGTGCCCCCTGCGCTGGTTCTCCTGAGTGCCATTCAGGCTGTGCTTCTTGCTGCCAGTATGGCGTTCCTTGCTGGTCCCCTTTGCTTGATGTGAGTGCTGGCAACGTGAAAGAGTGCCAGAGTCTTCCCCCCCAGCACGGTGCACCAAAAGGTGCTACTGGGGACCCATCTGGCGCTATGAAATCTCCCCTCGACGTGCTACACCCCAGCTACGACACGCCCGGAAAGCATTCCGTCTGCGATGCTGTAGAAGTGCATGGCGCTGCGTTTTTTGTGCCATGTATACCACACGCAAATTTGTTGTTGTTTTAGCAGTTTTGGCGCAAGAGTGTTTTTTCCCAGAGACAAAGAAAGAAGAAAGACAAAGTATTTTAGTGCAAAATTGTTTTAGTTGATTCACAGCGATATTCTTTTTTTGAGAGGCAAACTATAAAGAAAGCAAAGAGACTAACAAGTCTGGTACAACTCTGATATTGCATGCTAGGATAATAGAGAAATAATGCAACGCACCATAAAGGGAGACTGATGGAGAGATCATCCGCTTCAAGTCAGAGAGGAAAAAGAGAGCACGTCCCCGGGTGGGTTTGAACCACCAACCTCTCGGTTAACAGCCGAGCGCGCTAACCGATTGCGCCACGGAGACAGCGAGTACATGAGCACAGCTGTGCTTTATGGGGTTCGGAGTCAGAAGGCACTTCGCAGAGAAGAACCGGTTCAGAAAGTTGCCGGTCCAGAAGCCCTGACATCTGTGTGTTGGCCCGGCTAGCTCAGTCGGTAGAGCATGAGACTCTTAATCTCAGGGTCGTGGGTTTGAGCCCCACGCTGGGCGCTGTCTTCTTGGCGCTTAGAAGCCCATCACCCTCCGAGACGTGAACATGAAGAGTCACGCCGTCAATAAAACTTGATCGTGACTCACTCTGCCTTCTTGTGAGAGGCCAGATAGGACCCGTGGCCTGCGTGGTGAATGCGCTGTGTTCTCCCATGCAAGTGGATGTCCGTGCTGTCGTGCAGCTCACTTGAAAATGCCCTGCTGCTCATTATATTGGCCAGGAGTGAAAAACAGAAGGGTGAGAAGGTAGCTGAGGGCGCGACTGCACTGGGAATGCTGTGAGGGCCTCGTTCAGGTCCCGGAAGTCAGAAGCTGGCCGTAAGGGTCACAATGGGAAGTGCAGGGAGAGACAAAAAAAAAAAAAAAAAAAAAGAAGCCCAGAAAGACCCCCGGACTTCCCTGACCGGGAATCGAACCCGGGCCATGGCGGTGAGAGCGCCAAATCCTGACCACTAGAGCACCAGGGATCCCCCATGACAGTGCTTTGCGCCCTGTCATACAGAAATACTCACAGGTGCCCCTTCAGGTCAGACCTGGCAAAGCCTTCCGTCTTCAGGGCACATTTCGCCTATGTGCCGTACAGCACTGCCCTGTGTCTTAAAGGAGAAGTCGCTTTTTTTTTCATGACTGGGTTACAGCTTAATGCTGCATAAAGAGTAGCCACAGAGTGTGTCAAAGTGGCTTGTGTTTCCACCTCATCTCCTTTGCTCTGCCTGCGGGGGGTATAGCTCAGTGGTAGAGCATTTGACTGCAGATCAAGAGGTCCTAGGTTCAAATCCTGGTGCCCCCTGCGCTGGTTCTCCTGAGTGCCATACAGGCTGTGCTTCTTGCTGCCAGTATGGCGTTCCTTGCTGGTCCCCTTTGCTTGATGTGAGTGCTGGCAACGTGAAAGAGTGCCAGAGTCTTCCCCCCCCAGCACGGTGCACCAAAAGGTGCTACTGGGGACCCATCCGGCGCTATGAAATCTCCCCTCGACGTGCTACACCCCAGCTACGACACGCCCGGAAAGCATTCCGTCTGCGATGCTGTAGAAGTGCATGGCGCTGCGTTTTTTGTGCCATGTATACCACACGCAAATTTGTTGTTGTTTTAGCAGTTTTGGCGCAAGAGTGTTTTTTCCCAGAGACAAAGAAAGAAGAAAGACAAAGTATTTTAGTGCAAAATTGTTTTAGTTGATTCACAGCGATATTCTTTTTTTGAGAGGCAAACTATAAAGAAAGCAAAGAGACTAACAAGTCTGGTAAAACTCTGATATTGCATGCTAGGATAATAGAGAAATAATGCAACGCACCATAAAGGGAGACTGATGGAGAGATCATCCGCTTCAAGTCAGAGAGGAAAAAGAGAGCACGTCCCCGGGTGGGTTTGAACCACCAACCTCTCGGTTAACAGCCGAGCGCGCTAACCGATTGCGCCACGGAGACAGCGAGTACATGAGCACAGCTGTGCTTTATGGGGTTCGGAGTCAGAAGGCACTTCGCAGAGAAGAACCGGTTCAGAAAGTTGCCGGTCCAGAAGCCCTGACATCTGTGTGTTGGCCCGGCTAGCTCAGTCGGTAGAGCATGAGACTCTTAATCTCAGGGTCGTGGGTTCGAGCCCCACGCTGGGCGCTGTCTTCTTGGCGCATAGAAGCCCATCGCCCTCCGAGACGTGAACATGAAGAGTCACGCCGTCAATAAAACTTGATCGTGACTCACTCTGCCTTCTTGTGAGAGGCCAGATAGGACCCGTGGCCTGCGTGGTGAATGCGCTGTGTTCTCCCATGCAAGTGGATGTCCGTGCTGGCTGTCGTGCAGCTCACTTGAAAATGCCCTGCTGCTCATTATATTGGCCAGGAGTGAAAAACAGAAGGGTGAGAAGGTAGCTGAGGGCGCGACTGCACTGGGAATGCTGTGAGGGCCTCGTTCAGGTCCCGGAAGTCAGAAGCTGGCCGTAAGGGTCACAATGGGAAGTGCAGGGAGAGACAAAAAAAAAAAAAAAAAAAAAGAAGCCCAGAAAGACCCCCGGACTTCCCTGACCGGGAATCGAACCCGGGCCGTGGCGGTGAGAGCGCCAAATCCTGACCACTAGACCACCAGGGATCCCCCATGACAGTGCTTTGCGCCCTGTCATACAGAAATACTCACAGGTGCCCCTTCAGGTCAGACCTGGCAAAGCCTTCCGTCTTCAGGGCACATTTCGCCTATGTGCCGTACAGCACTGCCCTGTGTCTTAAAGGAGAAGTCGCTTTTTTTTTCATGACTGGGTTACAGCTTAATGCTGCATAAAGAGTAGCCACAGAGTGTGTCAAAGTGGCTTGTGTTTCCACCTCATCTCCTTTGCTCTGCCTGCGGGGGGTATAGCTCAGTGGTAGAGCATTTGACTGCAGATCAAGAGGTCCTAGGTTCAAATCCTGGTGCCCCCTGCGCTGGTTCTCCTGAGTGCCATTCAGGCTGTGCTTCTTGCTGCCAGTATGGCGTTCCTTGCTGGTCCCCTTTGCTTGATGTGAGTGCTGGCAACGTGAAAGAGTGCCAGAGTCTTCCCCCCCCAGCACGGTGCACCAAAAGGTGCTACTGGGGACCCATCCGGCGCTATGAAATCTCCCCTCGACGTGCTACACCCCAGCTACGACACGCCCGGAAAGCATTCCGTCTGCGATGCTGTAGAAGTGCATGGCGCTGCGTTTTTTGTGCCATGTATACCACACGCAAATTTGTTGTTGTTTTAGCAGTTTTGGCGCAAGAGTGTTTTTTCCCAGAGACAAAGAAAGAAGAAAGACAAAGTATTTTAGTGCAAAATTGTTTTAGTTGATTCACAGCGATATTCTTTTTTTGAGAGGCAAACTATAAAGAAAGCAAAGAGACTAACAAGTCTGGTAAAACTCTGATATTGCATGCTAGGATAATAGAGAAATAATGCAACGCACCATAAAGGGAGACTGATGGAGAGATCATCCGCTTCAAGTCAGAGAGGAAAAAGAGAGCACGTCCCCGGGTGGGTTTGAACCACCAATCTCTCGGTTAACAGCCGAGCGCGCTAACCGATTGCGCCACGGAGACAGCGAGTACATGAGCACAGCTGTGCTTTATGGGGTTCGGAGTCAGAAGGCACTTCGCAGAGAAGAACCGGTTCAGAAAGTTGCCGGTCCAGAAGCCCTGACATCTGTGTGTTGGCCCGGCTAGCTCAGTCGGTAGAGCATGAGACTCTTAATCTCAGGGTCGTGGGTTCGAGCCCCACGCTGGGCGCTGTCTTCTTGGCGCATAGAAGCCCATCACCCTCCGAGACGTGAACATGAAGAGTCACGCCGTCAATAAAACTTGATCGTGACTCACTCTGCCTTCTTGTGAGAGGCCAGATAGGACCCGTGGCCTGCGTGGTGAATGCGCTGTGTTCTCCCATGCAAGTGGATGTCCGTGCTGTCGTGCAGCTCACTTGAAAATGCCCTGCTGCTCATTATATTGGCCAGGAGTGAAAAACAGAAGGGTGAGAAGGTAGCTGAGGGCGCGACTGCACTGGGAATGCTGTGAGGGCCTCGTTCAGGTCCCGGAAGTCAGAAGCTGGCCGTAAGGGTCACAATGGGAAGTGCAGGGAGAGACAAAAAAAAAAAAAAAAAAAAGAAGCCTAGAAAGACCCCTGGACTTCCCTGACCGGGAATCGAACCCGGGCCGTGGCGGTGAGAGCGCCAAATCCTGACCACTAGACCACCAGGGATCCCCCATGACAGTGCTTTGCGCCCTGTCATACAGAAATACTCACAGGTGCCCCTTCAGGTCAGACCTGGCAAAGCCTTCCGTCTTCAGGGCACATTTCGCCTATGTGCCGTACAGCACTGCCCTGTGTCTTAAAGGAGAAGTCGCTTTTTTTTTCATGACTGGGTTACAGCTTAATGCTGCATAAAGAGTAGCCACAGAGTGTGTCAAAGTGGCTTGTGTTTCCACCTCATCTCCTTTGCTCTGCCTGCGGGGGGTATAGCTCAGTGGTAGAGCATTTGACTGCAGATCAAGAGGTCCTAGGTTCAAATCCTGGTGCCCCCTGCGCTGGTTCTCCTGAGTGCCATTCAGGCTGTGCTTCTTGCTGCCAGTATGGCGTTCCTTGCTGGTCCCCTTTGCTTGATGTGAGTGCTGGCAACGTGAAAGAGTGCCAGAGTCTTCCCCCCCAGCACGGTGCACCAAAAGGTGCTACTGGGGACCCATCCGGCGCTATGAAATCTCCCCTCGACGTGCTACACCCCAGCTACGACACGCCCGGAAAGCATTCCGTCTGCGATGCTGTAGAAGTGCATGGCGCTGCGTTTTTTGTGCCATGTATACCACACGCAAATTTGTTGTTGTTTTAGCAGTTTTGGCGCAAGAGTGTTTTTTCCCAGAGACAAAGAAAGAAGAAAGACAAAGTATTTTAGTGCAAAATTGTTTTAGTTGATTCACAGCGATATTCTTTTTTTGAGAGGCAAACTATAAAGAAAGCAAAGAGACTAACAAGTCTGGTAAAACTCTGATATTGCATGCTAGGATAATAGAGAAATAATGCAACGCACCATAAAGGGAGACTGATGGAGAGATCATCCGCTTCAAGTCAGAGAGGAAAAAGAGAGCACGTCCCCGGGTGGGTTTGAACCACCAACCTCTCGGTTAACAGCCGAGCGCGCTAACCGATTGCGCCACGGAGACAGCGAGTACATGAGCACAGCTGTGCTTTATGGGGTTCGGAGTCAGAAGGCACTTCGCAGAGAAGAACCGGTTCAGAAAGTTGCCAGTCCAGAAGCCCCGACATCTGTGTGTTGGCCCGGCTAGCTCAGTCGGTAGAGCATGAGACTCTTAATCTCAGGGTCGTGGGTTCGAGCCCCACGCTGGGTGCTGTCTTCTTGGCGCTTAGAAGCCCATCGCCCTCCGAGACGTGAACATGAAGAGTCACGCCGTCAATAAAACTTGATCGTGACTCACTCTGCCTTCTTGTGAGAGGCCAGATAGGACCCGTGGCCTGCGTGGTGAATGCGCTGTGTTCTCCCATGCAAGTGGATGTCCGTGCTGGATGTCGTGCAGCTCACTTGAAAATGCCCTGCTGCTCATTATATTGGCCAGGAGTGAAAAACAGAAGGGTGAGAAGGTAGCTGAGGGCGCGACTGCACTGGGAATGCTGTGAGGGCCTCGTTCAGGTCCCGGAAGTCAGAAGCTGGCCGTAAGGGTCACAATGGGAAGTGCAGGGAGAGACAAAAAAAAAAAAAAAAAAAAAAGAAGCCCAGAAAGACCCCCGGACTTCCCTGACCAGGAATCGAACCCGGGCCGTGGCGGTGAGAGCGCCAAATCCTGACCACTAGACCACCAGGGATCCCCCATGACAGTGCTTTGCGCCCTGTCATACAGAAATACTCACAGGTGCCCCTTCAGGTCAGACCTGGCAAAGCCTTCCGTCTTCAGGGCACATTTCGCCTATGTGCCGTACAGCACTGCCCTGTGTCTTAAAGGAGAAGTCGCTTTTTTTTTCATGACTGGGTTACAGCTTAATGCTGCATAAAGAGTAGCCACAGAGTGTGTCAAAGTGGCTTGTGTTTCCACCTCATCTCCTTTGCTCTACCTGCGGGGGGTATAGCTCAGGGGTAGAGCATTTGACTGCAGATCAAGAGGTCCTAGGTTCAAATCCTGGTGCCCCCTGCGTTGGTTCTCCTGAGTGCCATTCAGGCTGTGCTTCTTGCTGCCAGTATGGCGTTCCTTGCTGGTCCCCTTTGCTTGATGTGAGTGCTGGCAACGTGAAAGAGTGCCAGAGTCTTCCCCCCCCAGCACGGTGCACCAAAAGGTGCTACTGGGGACCCATCCGGCGCTATGAAATCTCCCCTCGACGTGCTACACCCCAGCTACGACACGCCCGGAAAGCATTCCGTCTGCGATGCTGTAGAAGTGCATGGCGCTGCGTTTTTTGTGCCATGTATACCACACGCAAATTTGTTGTTGTTTTAGCAGTTTTGGCGCAAGAGTGTTTTTTCCCAGAGACAAAGAAAGAAGAAAGACAAAGTATTTTAGTGCAAAATTGTTTTAGTTGATTCACAGCGATATTCTTTTTTTGAGAGGCAAACTATAAAGAAAGCAAAGAGACTAACAAGTCTGGTAAAACTCTGATATTGCATGCTAGGATAATAGAGAAATAATGCAACGCACCATAAAGGGAGACTGATGGAGAGATCATCCGCTTCAAGTCAGAGAGGAAAAAGAGAGCACGTCCCCGGGTGGGTTTGAACCACCAACCTCTCGGTTAACAGCCGAGCGCGCTAACCGATTGCGCCACGGAGACAGCGAGTACATGAGCACAGCTGTGCTTTATGGGGTTCGGAGTCAGAAGGCACTTCGCAGAGAAGAACCGGTTCAGAAAGTTGCCGGTCCAGAAGCCCCGACATCTGTGTGTTGGCCCGGCTAGCTCAGTCGGTAGAGCATGAGACTCTTAATCTCAGGGTCGTGGGTTCGAGCCCCACGCTGGGCGCTGTCTTCTTGGCGCTTAGAAGCCCATCGCCCTCCGAGACGTGAACATGAAGAGTCACGCCGTCAATAAAACTTGATCGTGACTCACTCTGCCTTCTTGTGAGAGGCCAGATAGGACCCGTGGCCTGCGTGGTGAATGCGCTGTGTTCTCCCATGCAAGTGGATGTCCGTGCTGGCTGTCGTGCAGCTCACTTGAAAATGCCCTGCTGCTCATTATATTGGCCAGGAGTGAAAAACAGAAGGGGGAGAAGGTAGCTGAGGGCGCGACTGCACTGGGAATGCTGTGAGGGCCTCGTTCAGGTCCCGGAAGTCAGAAGCTGGCCGTAAGGGTCACAATGGGAAGTGCAGGGAGAGACAAGAAAAAAAAAAAAAAAAAAGAAGCCCAGAAAGACCCCCGGACTTCCCTGACCGGGAATCGAACCCGGGCCGTGGCGGTGAGAGCGCCAAATCCTGACCACTAGACCACCAGGGATCCCCCATGACACTGCTTTGCGCCCTGTCATACAGAAATACTCACAGGTGCCCCTTCAGGTCAGACCTGGCAAAGCCTTCCGTCTTCAGGGCACATTTCGCCTATGTGCCGTACAGCACTGCCCTGTGTCTTAAAGGAGAAGTCGCTTTTTTTTTCATGACTGGGTTACAGCTTAATGCTGCATAAAGAGTAGCCACAGAGTGTGTCAAAGTGGCTTGTGTTTCCACCTCATCTCCTTTGCTCTGCCTGCGGGGGGTATAGCTCAGTGGTAGAGCATTTGACTGCAGATCAAGAGGTCCTAGGTTCAAATCCTGGTGCCCCCTGCGCTGGTTCTCCTGAGTGCCATTCAGGCTGTGCTTCTTGCTGCCAGTATGGCGTTCCTTGCTGGTCCCCTTTGCTTGATGTGAGTGCTGGCAACGTGAAAGAGTGCCAGAGTCTTCCCCCCCCAGCACGGTGCACCAAAAGGTGCTACTGGGGACCCATCCGGCGCTATGAAATCTCCCCTCGACGTGCTACACCCCAACTACGACACGCCCGGAAAGCATTCCGTCTGCGATGCTGTAGAAGTGCATGGCGCTGCGTTTTTTGTGCCATGTATACCACACGCAAATTTGTTGTTGTTTTAGCAGTTTTGGCGCAAGAGTGTTTTTTCCCAGAGACAAAGAAAGAAGAAAGACAAAGTATTTTAGTGCAAAATTGTTTTAGTTGATTCACAGCGATATTCTTTTTTTGAGAGGCAAACTATAAAGAAAGCAAAGAGACTAACAAGTCTGGTAAAACTCTGATATTGCATGCTAGGATAATAGAGAAATAATGCAACGCACCATAAAGGGAGACTGATGGAGAGATCATCCGCTTCAAGTCAGAGAGGAAAAAGAGAGCACGTCCCCGGGTGGGTTTGAACCACCAACCTCTCGGTTAACAGCCGAGCGCGCTAACCGATTGCGCCACGGAGACAGCGAGTACATGAGCACAGCTGTGCTTTATGGGGTTCGGAGTCAGAAGGCACTTCGCAGAGAAGAACCGGTTCAGAAAGTTGCCGGTCCAGAAGCCCCGACATCTGTGTGTTGGCCCGGCTAGCTCAGTCGGTAGAGCATGAGACTCTTAATCTCAGGGTCGTGAGTTCGAGCCCCACGCTGGGCGCTGTCTTCTTGGCGCTTAGAAGCCCATCGCCCTCCGAGACGTGAACATGAAGAGTCACGCCGTCAATAAAACTTGATCGTGACTCACTCTGCCTTCTTGTGAGAGGCCAGATAGGACCCGTGGCCTGCGTGGTGAATGCGCTGTGTTCTCCCATGCAAGTGGATGTCCGTGCTGGATGTCGTGCAGCTCACTTGAAAATGCCCTGCTGCTCATTATATTGGCCAGGAGTGAAAAACAGAAGGGTGAGAAGGTAGCTGAGGGCGCGACTGCACTGGGAATGCTGTGAGGGCCTCGTTCAGGTCCCGGAAGTCAGAAGCTGGCCGTAAGGGTCACAATGGGAAGTGCAGGGAGAGACAAAAAAAAAAAAAAAAAAAAAGAAGCCCAGAAAGACCCCCGGACTTCCCTGACCAGGAATCGAACCCGGGCCGTGGCGGTGAGAGCGCCAAATCCTGACCACTAGACCACCAGGGATCCCCCATGACAGTGCTTTGCGCCCTGTCATACAGAAATACTCACAGGTGCCCCTTCAGGTCAGACCTGGCAAAGCCTTCCGTCTTCAGGGCACATTTCGCCTATGTGCCGTACAGCACTGCCCTGTGTCTTAAAGGAGAAGTCGCTTTTTTTTTCATGACTGGGTTACAGCTTAATGCTGCATAAAGAGTAGCCACAGAGTGTGTCAAAGTGGCTTGTGTTTCCACCTCATCTCCTTTGCTCTACCTGCGGGGGGTATAGCTCAGGGGTAGAGCATTTGACTGCAGATCAAGAGGTCCTAGGTTCAAATCCTGGTGCCCCCTGCGTTGGTTCTCCTGAGTGCCATTCAGGCTGTGCTTCTTGCTGCCAGTATGGCGTTCCTTGCTGGTCCCCTTTGCTTGATGTGAGTGCTGGCAACGTGAAAGAGTGCCAGAGTCTTCCCCCCCCAGCACGGTGCACCAAAAGGTGCTACTGGGGACCCATCCGGCGCTATGAAATCTCCCCTCGACGTGCTACACCCCAGCTACGACACGCCCGGAAAGCATTCCGTCTGCGATGCTGTAGAAGTGCATGGCGCTGCGTTTTTTGTGCCATGTATACCACACGCAAATTTGTTGTTGTTTTAGCAGTTTTGGCGCAAGAGTGTTTTTTCCCAGAGACAAAGAAAGAAGAAAGACAAAGTATTTTAGTGCAAAATTGTTTTAGTTGATTCACAGCGATATTCTTTTTTTGAGAGGCAAACTATAAAGAAAGCAAAGAGACTAACAAGTCTGGTAAAACTCTGATATTGCATGCTAGGATAATAGAGAAATAATGCAACGCACCATAAAGGGAGACTGATGGAGAGATCATCCGCTTCAAGTCAGAGAGGAAAAAGAGAGCACGTCCCCGGGTGGGTTTGAACCACCAACCTCTCGGTTAACAGCCGAGCGCGCTAACCGATTGCGCCACGGAGACAGCGAGTACATGAGCACAGCTGTGCTTTATGGGGTTCGGAGTCAGAAGGCACTTCGCAGAGAAGAACCGGTTCAGAAAGTTGCCGGTCCAGAAGCCCCGACATCTGTGTGTTGGCCCGGCTAGCTCAGTCGGTAGAGCATGAGACTCTTAATCTCAGGGTCGTGGGTTCGAGCCCCACGCTGGGCGCTGTCTTCTTGGCGCTTAGAAGCCCATCGCCCTCCGAGACGTGAACATGAAGAGTCACGCCGTCAATAAAACTTGATCGTGACTCACTCTGCCTTCTTGTGAGAGGCCAGATAGGACCCGTGGCCTGCGTGGTGAATGCGCTGTGTTCTCCCATGCAAGTGGATGTCCGTGCTGGCTGTCGTGCAGCTCACTTGAAAATGCCCTGCTGCTCATTATATTGGCCAGGAGTGAAAAACAGAAGGGGGAGAAGGTAGCTGAGGGCGCGACTGCACTGGGAATGCTGTGAGGGCCTCGTTCAGGTCCCGGAAGTCAGAAGCTGGCCGTAAGGGTCACAATGGGAAGTGCAGGGAGAGACAAGAAAAAAAAAAAAAAAAAAGAAGCCCAGAAAGACCCCCGGACTTCCCTGACCGGGAATCGAACCCGGGCCGTGGCGGTGAGAGCGCCAAATCCTGACCACTAGACCACCAGGGATCCCCCATGACACTGCTTTGCGCCCTGTCATACAGAAATACTCACAGGTGCCCCTTCAGGTCAGACCTGGCAAAGCCTTCCGTCTTCAGGGCACATTTCGCCTATGTGCCGTACAGCACTGCCCTGTGTCTTAAAGGAGAAGTCGCTTTTTTTTTCATGACTGGGTTACAGCTTAATGCTGCATAAAGAGTAGCCACAGAGTGTGTCAAAGTGGCTTGTGTTTCCACCTCATCTCCTTTGCTCTGCCTGCGGGGGGTATAGCTCAGTGGTAGAGCATTTGACTGCAGATCAAGAGGTCCTAGGTTCAAATCCTGGTGCCCCCTGCGCTGGTTCTCCTGAGTGCCATTCAGGCTGTGCTTCTTGCTGCCAGTATGGCGTTCCTTGCTGGTCCCCTTTGCTTGATGTGAGTGCTGGCAACGTGAAAGAGTGCCAGAGTCTTCCCCCCCCAGCACGGTGCACCAAAAGGTGCTACTGGGGACCCATCCGGCGCTATGAAATCTCCCCTCGACGTGCTACACCCCAGCTACGACACGCCCGGAAAGCATTCCGTCTGCGATGCTGTAGAAGTGCATGGCGCTGCTTTTTTTGTGCCATGTATACCACACGCAAATTTGTTGTTGTTTTAGCAGTTTTGGCGCAAGAGTGTTTTTTCCCAGAGACAAAGAAAGAAGAAAGACAAAGTATTTTAGTGCAAAATTGTTTTAGTTGATTCACAGCGATATTCTTTTTTTGAGAGGCAAACTATAAAGAAAGCAAAGAGACTAACAAGTCTGGTAAAACTCTGATATTGCATGCTAGGATAATAGAGAAATAATGCAACGCACCATAAAGGGAGACTGATGGAGAGATCATCCGCTTCAAGTCAGAGAGGAAAAAGAGAGCACGTCCCCGGGTGGGTTTGAACCACCAACCTCTCGGTTAACAGCCGAGCGCGCTAACCGATTGCGCCACGGAGACAGCGAGTACATGAGCACAGCTGTGCTTTATGGGGTTCGGAGTCAGAAGGCACTTCGCAGAGAAGAACCGGTTCAGAAAGTTGCCGGTCCAGAAGCCCCGACATCTGTGTGTTGGCCCGGCTAGCTCAGTCGGTAGAGCATGAGACTCTTAATCTCAGGGTCGTGGGTTCGAGCCCCACGCTGGGCGCTGTCTTCTTGGCGCTTAGAAGCCCATCGCCCTCCGAGACGTGAACATGAAGAGTCACGCCGTCAATAAAACTTGATCGTGACTCACTCTGCCTTCTTGTGAGAGGCCAGATAGGACCCGTGGCCTGCGTGGTGAATGCGCTGTGTTCTCCCATGCAAGTGGATGTCCGTGCTGGCTGTCGTGCAGCTCACTTGAAAATGCCCTGCTGCTCATTATATTGGCCAGGAGTGAAAAACAGAAGGGGGAGAAGGTAGCTGAGGGCGCGACTGCACTGGGAATGCTGTGAGGGCCTCGTTCAGGTCCCGGAAGTCAGAAGCTGGCCGTAAGGGTCACAATGGGAAGTGCAGGGAGAGACAAGAAAAAAAAAAAAAAAAAAGAAGCCCAGAAAGACCCCCGGACTTCCCTGACCGGGAATCGAACCCGGGCCGTGGCGGTGAGAGCGCCAAATCCTGACCACTAGACCACCAGGGATCCCCCATGACACTGCTTTGCGCCCTGTCATACAGAAATACTCACAGGTGCCCCTTCAGGTCAGACCTGGCAAAGCCTTCCGTCTTCAGGGCACATTTCGCCTATGTGCCGTACAGCACTGCCCTGTGTCTTAAAGGAGAAGTCGCTTTTTTTTTCATGACTGGGTTACAGCTTAATGCTGCATAAAGAGTAGCCACAGAGTGTGTCAAAGTGGCTTGTGTTTCCACCTCATCTCCTTTGCTCTGCCTGCGGGGGGTATAGCTCAGTGGTAGAGCATTTGACTGCAGATCAAGAGGTCCTAGGTTCAAATCCTGGTGCCCCCTGCGCTGGTTCTCCTGAGTGCCATTCAGGCTGTGCTTCTTGCTGCCAGTATGGCGTTCCTTGCTGGTCCCCTTTGCTTGATGTGAGTGCTGGCAACGTGAAAGAGTGCCAGAGTCTTCCCCCCCCAGCACGGTGCACCAAAAGGTGCTACTGGGGACCCATCTGGCGCTATGAAATCTCCCCTCGACGTGCTACACCCCAGCTACGACACGCCCGGAAAGCATTCCGTCTGCGATGCTGTAGAAGTGCATGGCGCTGCTTTTTTTGTGCCATGTATACCACACGCAAATTTGTTGTTGTTTTAGCAGTTTTGGCGCAAGAGTGTTTTTTCCCAGAGACAAAGAAAGAAGAAAGACAAAGTATTTTAGTGCAAAATTGTTTTAGTTGATTCACAGCGATATTCTTTTTTTGAGAGGCAAACTATAAAGAAAGCAAAGAGACTAACAAGTCTGGTAAAACTCTGATATTGCATGCTAGGATAATAGAGAAATAATGCAACGCACCATAAAGGGAGACTGATGGAGAGATCATCCGCTTCAAGTCAGAGAGGAAAAAGAGAGCACGTCCCCGGGTGGGTTTGAACCACCAACCTCTCGGTTAACAGCCGAGCGCGCTAACCGATTGCGCCACGGAGACAGCGAGTACATGAGCACAGCTGTGCTTTATGGGGTTCGGAGTCAGAAGGCACTTCGCAGAGAAGAACCGGTTCAGAAAGTTGCCGGTCCAGAAGCCCCGACATCTGTGTGTTGGCCCGGCTAGCTCAGTCGGTAGAGCATGAGACTCTTAATCTCAGGGTCGTGGGTTCGAGCCCCACGCTGGGCGCTGTCTTCTTGGCGCTTAGAAGCCCATCGCCCTCCGAGACGTGAACATGAAGAGTCACGCCGTCAATAAAACTTGATCGTGACTCACTCTGCCTTCTTGTGAGAGGCCAGATAGGACCCGTGGCCTGCGTGGTGAATGCGCTGTGTTCTCCCATGCAAGTGGATGTCCGTGCTGGATGTCGTGCAGCTCACTTGAAAATGCCCTGCTGCTCATTATATTGGCCAGGAGTGAAAAACAGAAGGGTGAGAAGGTAGCTGAGGGCGCGACTGCACTGGGAATGCTGTGAGGGCCTCGTTCAGGTCCCGGAAGTCAGAAGCTGGCCGTAAGGGTCACAATGGGAAGTGCAGGGAGAGACAAAAAAAAAAAAAAAAAAAAAGAAGCCCAGAAAGACCCCCGGACTTCCCTGACCGGGAATCGAACCCGGGCCGTGGCGGTGAGAGCGCCAAATCCTGACCACTAGACCACCAGGGATCCCCCATGACAGTGCTTTGCGCCCTGTCATACAGAAATACTCACAGGTGCCCCTTCAGGTCAGACCTGGCAAAGCCTTCCGTCTTCAGGGCACATTTCGCCTATGTGCCGTACAGCACTGCCCTGTGTCTTAAAGGAGAAGTCGCTTTTTTTTTCATGACTGGGTTACAGCTTAATGCTGCATAAAGAGTAGCCACAGAGTGTGTCAAAGTGGCTTGTGTTTCCACCTCATCTCCTTTGCTCTACCTGCGGGGGGTATAGCTCAGGGGTAGAGCATTTGACTGCAGATCAAGAGGTCCTAGGTTCAAATCCTGGTGCCCCCTGCGTTGGTTCTCCTGAGTGCCATTCAGGCTGTGCTTCTTGCTGCCAGTATGGCGTTCCTTGCTGGTCCCCTTTGCTTGATGTGAGTGCTGGCAACGTGAAAGAGTGCCAGAGTCTTCCCCCCCCAGCACGGTGCACCAAAAGGTGCTACTGGGGACCCATCCGGCGCTATGAAATCTCCCCTCGACGTGCTACACCCCAGCTACGACACGCCCGGAAAGCATTCCGTCTGCGATGCTGTAGAAGTGCATGGCGCTGCGTTTTTTGTGCCATGTATACCACACGCAAATTTGTTGTTGTTTTAGCAGTTTTGGCGCAAGAGTGTTTTTTCCCAGAGACAAAGAAAGAAGAAAGACAAAGTATTTTAGTGCAAAATTGTTTTAGTTGATTCACAGCGATATTCTTTTTTTGAGAGGCAAACTATAAAGAAAGCAAAGAGACTAACAAGTCTGGTAAAACTCTGATATTGCATGCTAGGATAATAGAGAAATAATGCAACGCACCATAAAGGGAGACTGATGGAGAGATCATCCGCTTCAAGTCAGAGAGGAAAAAGAGAGCACGTCCCCGGGTGGGTTTGAACCACCAACCTCTCGGTTAACAGCCGAGCGCGCTAACCGATTGCGCCACGGAGACAGCGAGTACATGAGCACAGCTGTGCTTTATGGGGTTCGGAGTCAGAAGGCACTTCGCAGAGAAGAACCGGTTCAGAAAGTTGCCGGTCCAGAAGCCCCGACATCTGTGTGTTGGCCCGGCTAGCTCAGTCGGTAGAGCATGAGACTCTTAATCTCAGGGTCGTGGGTTCGAGCCCCACGCTGGGCGCTGTCTTCTTGGCGCTTAGAAGCCCATCGCCCTCCGAGACGTGAACATGAAGAGTCACGCCGTCAATAAAACTTGATCGTGACTCACTCTGCCTTCTTGTGAGAGGCCAGATAGGACCCGTGGCCTGCGTGGTGAATGCGCTGTGTTCTCCCATGCAAGTGGATGTCCGTGCTGGCTGTCGTGCAGCTCACTTGAAAATGCCCTGCTGCTCATTATATTGGCCAGGAGTGAAAAACAGAAGGGGGAGAAGGTAGCTGAGGGCGCGACTGCACTGGGAATGCTGTGAGGGCCTCGTTCAGGTCCCGGAAGTCAGAAGCTGGCCGTAAGGGTCACAATGGGAAGTGCAGGGAGAGACAAAAAAAAAAAAGAAGCCCAGAAAGACCCCCGGACTTCCCTGACCGGGAATCGAACCCGGGCCGTGGCGGTGAGAGCGCCAAATCCTGACCACTAGACCACCAGAGATCCCCCATGACAGTGCTTTGCGCCCTGTCATACAGAAATACTCACAGGTGCCCCTTCAGGTCAGACCTGGCAAAGCCTTCCGTCTTCAGGGCACATTTCGCCTATGTGCCGTACAGCACTGCCCTGTGTCTTAAAGGAGAAGTCGCTTTTTTTTTCATGACTGGGTTACAGCTTAATGCTGCATAAAGAGTAGCCACAGAGTGTGTCAAAGTGGCTTGTGTTTCCACCTCATCTCCTTTGCTCTGCCTGCGGGGGGTATAGCTCAGTGGTAGAGCATTTGACTGCAGATCAAGAGGTCCTAGGTTCAAATCCTGGTGCCCCCTGCGCTGGTTCTCCTGAGTGCCATTCAGGCTGTGCTTCTTGCTGCCAGTATGGCGTTCCTTGCTGGTCCCCTTTGCTTGATGTGAGTGCTGGCAACGTGAAAGAGTGCCAGAGTCTTCCCCCCCCAGCACGGTGCACCAAAAGGTGCTACTGGGGACCCATCCGGCGCTATGAAATCTCCCCTCGACGTGCTACACCCCAGCTACGACACGCCCGGAAAGCATTCCGTCTGCGATGCTGTAGAAGTGCATGGCGCTGCGTTTTTTGTGCCATGTATACCACACGCAAATTTGTTGTTGTTTTAGCAGTTTTGGCGCAAGAGTGTTTTTTCCCAGAGACAAAGAAAGAAGAAAGACAAAGTATTTTAGTGCAAAATTGTTTTAGTTGATTCACAGCGATATTCTTTTTTTGAGAGGCAAACTATAAAGAAAGCAAAGAGACTAACAAGTCTGGTAAAACTCTGATATTGCATGCTAGGATAATAGAGAAATAATGCAACGCACCATAAAGGGAGACTGATGGAGAGATCATCCGCTTCAAGTCAGAGAGGAAAAAGAGAGCACGTCCCCGGGTGGGTTTGAACCACCAACCTCTCGGTTAACAGCCGAGCGCGCTAACCGATTGCGCCACGGAGACAGCGAGTACATGAGCACAGCTGTGCTTTATGGGGTTCGGAGTCAGAAGGCACTTCGCAGAGAAGAACCGGTTCAGAAAGTTGCCGGTCCAGAAGCCCCGACATCTGTGTGTTGGCCCGGCTAGCTCAGTCGGTAGAGCATGAGACTCTTAATCTCAGGGTCGTGGGTTCGAGCCCCACGCTGGGCGCTGTCTTCTTGGCGCTTAGAAGCCCATCGCCCTCCGAGACGTGAACATGAAGAGTCACGCCGTCAATAAAACTTGATCGTGACTCACTCTGCCTTCTTGTGAGAGGCCAGATAGGACCCGTGGCCTGCGTGGTGAATGCGCTGTGTTCTCCCATGCAAGTGGATGTCCGTGCTGGCTGTCGTGCAGCTCACTTGAAAATGCCCTGCTGCTCATTATATTGGCCAGGAGTGAAAAACAGAAGGGTGAGAAGGTAGCTGAGGGCGCGACTGCACTGGGAATGCTGTGAGGGCCTCGTTCAGGTCCCGGAAGTCAGAAGCTGGCCGTAAGGGTCACAATGGGAAGTGCAGGGAGAGACAAAAAAAAAAAAAAAAAAAGAAGCCCAGAAAGACCCCCGGACTTCCCTGACCGGGAATCGAACCCGGGCCGTGGCGGTGAGAGCGCCAAATCCTGACCACTAGACCACCAGGGATCCCCCATGACAGTGCTTTGCGCCCT